>NW_020837952.1:59356997-59375127 GCF_003676395.1 Aethalodelphis obliquidens | reverse complement strand
TATATATATATACACACACACACACACACACACAATGGAATATTACTCAGCCATAAAAAGAAACGAAATTGAGTTATTTGTAGTGAGGTGGATGGACCTAGAGTCTGTCATACAGAGTGAAGTAAGTCAGAAAGAGAAAAACAAATACCGTATGCTAACACATATATATGGAATCTAAAAAAAAAGGGTCATGAAGAACCTGGGGGTAAGATGGGAACAAAGACACAGACCTACTAGAGCATGGACTTGAGGATACGGGGAGGCGCAAGGGTGAGCTGGGACAAAGTGAGAGAGTGGCATGGACATATATACACTACCAAACGTAAAATAGGTAGCTAGTGGGAAGCAGCCGCTTAGCACAGGGAGATCAGCTCGGTGCTTTGTGACCACCTAGAGACGTGGGATAGGGAGGGTGGGAGGGAGGGGGACGCAAGAGGGAAGAGATATGGGAACATATGTATATGTATAACTGATTCACTTTGTTATAAAGCAGAAACTAATACACCATTGTAAAGCAATTATACTCCAATAAAGATGTTAAAAAAAATTTAAAACAATACAATAAAAAAAAGTGGCTTCAGTCTCTGAATATTAATATAAACATTTTAAAAGAAGTTGAATTGGTAAATGGATTCCAGAGAAGGAAAACTAAGTTCCGTTCTGGTCCTGGTGGTTGTGCTGGGTTGGGGAAAGAGAAGTCTTTGAAGGTACTTATCAACATACTGGATGTGGATTTACAAACTACACTCCCCCAGCCCCAGTCTAAGAATTGCTTTCAGTGATTCATCAGTGGACAGTTTTGATTCTCCAACATTTCTGCCAGAATAGCAAATACTGGAGAGGTGATTTGGGTTGTCTAAGCGCTTAGTTTTGTAGACCAGTCATTGCAAATGTGTATCTGCCACATTAGAATTTGCATTAGACCATAAGTAGCAATATGAAATGTGACAAAAGCTTCAATAGATTTTTAAAAATATTTATTTATTATTTATTTTTGGCTGCGTTGGGTCTTAGTTGCTGCGCACAGGCTTTCTCTAGTTGCGGCGAGCAGGGGCTACTCTTCATTGCGGTGTGCGGGCTTCTCATTGCGGTGGCTTCTTGTTGCGGAGCACGGGCTCTAGATGCACGGGCTTCAGTAGTTGCAGCATGCGCGCTCAGTACTTGTGGCTCGCAGGCTCTAGAGCACAGGCTCAGTAGTTGTGGTGCACAGGCTTAGTTGCTCCACGGCATGTGGGATCTTCCTGGACCAGGGATCGAACCCGTGTCTCCTGCATTGGCAGGTGGATTCTTAACCACTGTGCTACCAGGGAAGTCCCAGCTTCAATAGATTGATGGATTTTAAGGCAGGGTGGTTAGTGTAGTGAGATGAACCTGGGCTCTGGAGTCACAGATTTCTGTGACTAAATGACTTAATGGCAGTGCCATGCAGGGAGGTCACACCTCTGCTCTGTGAAATGTGGAAAATTTCAACCTCCTCAGAAGGTAGTTTGGGGCTAAATGAGTTAAAACCAAGAGCAGTGCCTGTACCCGTTTATAAGGTATGAGCTCTCCAGATGTAAGTTTCTTCCCTTGCATGTTAACTCTTATCACTACCAAGACCAGGAGGGCATCCAGTCTGGGAAACTGCACGTTTAATCTGTTCTTGATCTTCTTCTGTAAAACTAGGGAACCTTTGAAGCGTCTACCCAAATTATATCTACTAAAAAATGCCCCGTCAGAAATCCAAGTCCTGGGTGTCCTTTCCAGGAAAAGGCTTCACAAAGGCCTGCCCTGTGAGCCACTCTCCCTCTGGGCCCATTTCCTAGTTATACATGTTTTTAACAGCAAGGAGAAATTTGTCCTTTGGGGAAGACTGAGATAACCGTGCTAGGCTTTGAGGCTGGAACTTTAAGGGTTAAGTAAATATCAAACTTGGTTGTATAGGCTTGGGAGCCATTCAGCTGTATGGGAAATTGTACTTTGTGTATTTGCATGGAGCTTAATAAAATACATTTATATTGATTATATATTTATTTTAATTTTAATTTCATAATGCTTTTTTGGGTGAAATAATTATTTTCACTTTTAAAAAAATTTGACATTTTATTTAAAAGTAATTTCAAAGCTCCAGAAAATTTGTAAGGATAAGAGTGGTACAAGCAGTAGCCATACACCCATTACCCAGATTTGACAGTTGTGAACATTTAGCCTCGTTTGCTTCTCCCGTGATCTTTCGTTCATACATATGTGCAAATAATATATACGAAATACACAATGTGTACATAATTTTTTTCTGAACCGTTCAAGAGGATGTTGCTTATATTAATGGTTCTTTAATTCTAAACACTTCAGTGTGTATTTCCTTAAGAATAAGAGCTATTCTCTTACATAATCACAGTACAGTTAACAACTTCAGTAAACTAAACATTGAGATAATAATACTTTAATTTACCCTATAGTAATTCCATATTAACCCACTTGACCCAATGACGTCCTTTATAGAATTTTAGATTTGAAAATGATTTTTTTCTACCTTGAAATTATATGAATGTACAGTAAGTACACTTGACACTCAGAGGGTTAATTATGCCTCAGACTTTTGGGAAAAAAAAATATATATATATATATATTTATACATATACACATATATAAAAATACATATACACATATATAAAAATACATATACATATATAACATGTATATTAGAATATATTTCTATTAATTGTACTTATCTTTTAGATAGACCTAGATTTTAGAGAACTTTGTAGACACCTTGTTGGCTTTTAACTGAGCACAGACTGGCATTCTGGCGTTCATGCTGCTTCTGCTTAGTCTGCTGAGGGTGCACGTCAACTCAGACACCTGGATTGAGTAGCTGTGACTGTTACTGGAATGCCCATCCCACTAAGAACGTCCTGCCTTACATCATGAAACCTGCCGTGCTGTCCACTGCTTGGATCTGAATTCTCTAACGGGCTGTTATTCTTCTTGTTTGGGCGTAGATCCCCCTCACCAGCTCTGGTGCCCTTCCGTACCTTGTATTCCTGTCCAGATTTGGTGGAATTGACCTGAATATAAATGTTATACAGAGGTAAGTTTTTTTTTCCTCATATGCAAATGTGAAACTTGAAATGATAAGAAATAGGACACAAGGTCATTAGAGATAAATCATGTCAACAGATACAATCCTCAGTCAAAAATTTTATTCAGAGAAGAGTCTAACGTCTAAATGAGATATATTTCAGAATAAGAGAAATAATATTGTATTAAAATTGGAAACATAGCAAATTAAAACCAGACTAACATATTTCATATGCAATGCATTTCATATTTGGAAATAAGGAATTTAATTTTTTTTTTTTTTGGCTGTGCCATGTGGCTTGCAGGATCTTAGTTCCCCGACCAAGTATTGAACCCAGGCCCCGGCAGTGAAAGCGCTGAGTCCTAACCACTGGACCGCCAGGGAATTCCCTGGAAATAAGGAATTTAAACTTTGAAGTAGAAGCATTAAGATGCCAAATTTTAAATTTGTTTGTTTTTATACATTTTTAATGTCTTTCATTGGATAGGGATCATATTTTGGTAGCTAGAAATGAAGTATTTTTAAAAAGATCTTTGTATGAGCTCCTCTGTATTTCATAATTGTAGCATGAGCATGAAGCTCATTTGCTTTATGTGCAAAACGAGAGAGTTAAAGTCTGAACTTTAATGTCTCTATCAGCTGTAAAGGTCTTTGATTCTAGTGTATGATGTAGGAAATATTATTTTAGTAAAAAAATTACTCAGATTATCTGACTCTAAATGGGTAAGCTTCATTTTCTCAGGAATTGGGTAAACAATTAAATTTGGTTCTGAAATATTAGCAAATTTTGGTATTACAGCTTTCGTGATTGCATCCATCCTGGATGCAGCTGACGTGTAAGACTTAGTGCAGCAGTGTGGAGCGGGGAGGGGGAGTTGATGTTCACTGGGTGTAGAGTTTCAGTTTTGTAAGGTGAGCAAGTCCCAGAGATCTGTTGCACAACAGTGTGAATATATTAACATTACTGAGCTGTATATTAAAAATGGTTAAGATGGTAACTTATGTGTTTTTTTTGTTACCACAATTAAAAAAATAAAAGAATTAGTGCAGCAGCTCCAACAAGAATGACAAGGTATTATCCCCTCCACGATGTGGGACTTCTTTGTGCTCTGATCAGTTGATGTTCCATAAGTGGTGAACTAGGATAACTTCCAGGCTCATTCAGAAGGACCACTGGTCATTTTATAGGCTCTATATTCATGTTCTTGACTTAAAACCATCCACACTTGTGGAATAAGTAATCTAGGTTGAATATTCTTTGCTGAAAAACTCAACAGTTGGAAATGCTACAACTCAACAGTTGGAAAAGCTAATAATTTGAGATGAAAAGTATCATAAGTTACTTCCTTAAACATAAAAGACTAAATATTTAAACTAAATTTGGAAGATTTCTGACTTACACATGAAGCTAAATTCTCTTTATTGTTGAAGACCACGAATTACGGTGAATAGAAACTTCTCTTTCTAGTACTATGGTAGGCTACCTCCATGAAAAACACTGCCACTGAAAACTACTAAAATGATGGATAAAAGGTAAAATATTTTAATACATTACTGAGCTGGCAAGAAGGTAATTCTCAGAGGCTAAGCATGCAGTAAAAATTGGAATCCAGAGAAGGGAGCTTTCTATAAAGCCAGTTTTTACCCTGAAGGTATTGGCCAAATCTTGGTGAATTTGTGTTTCAGTTTTGTTGGCTGTTTGGAGTGAAGGGGACAGGAGTCAAAACCTGCAGGGTCTGCCCAAGGTGGAGAAACCTAAGGGAAGACCCTATACACTCTTGTAAGGATAATCTACAAAATATAAACCTGCATGGCAGAAGGGCACAAGGAAACCTACCAGTTTCAAGACTGGCATTGGGTGAATAGGGGAAAAATTGTAATCACAAGTCAATTCATGAAAATCTGTGTCTAAAATAATGTTACCTGTGTGGTCTGAAAAGTCTCAGGCTGGGAATTTACTTAAAATTTACTGGTCCTGGACTGGATGTGCCCTTCTGTGGAAGAATACATCTACAACATAGCCCTTAAAGAAAACCACAGATAAAGTGTCACACAAAAAAACCTTGAAAACATATGAAGAGACAAAGAATGAGGACCGCAAACAAATGGAAATCATATCCAGTGGAATCAGATCTCCAAACACTTGGGATATTGGAACTATCAGATACCGAATCTAAAAGTAGTGTTTTAATATCTTTAAAGAAATGAAAGAATGAATTCAATATATGAGTGCAAAACAAGAGGCAATTGAAGAAGTACAAAATGGAACTCTTGGTATTGAAAGATACAATCATTATAGAATAAAATTCAGCAGATGGGTGAAAACAGTGGCTTCAACACAGCTGAAAAGGGCATTAGTGGAGTGGAAAATAGATCTGAAGATATTATCCAGAATGCAGCACAGAAAGAGAGAGAGATATCAAGCTTGGAGAACAGATATAAGAGACATGGGAGGAGGGAAGAGAAGGCCCAACAATACTTCTCACTGGATTTCCAGATATGTAAGAGAAAGAGTAGGACAGAGATTATATTTGAAAAGGTAATGGGTTAGAATCTCAAGCCAGATAAATAAAAAGGAATGCCTGTCTAGACATATCACGGTAAAACCGCAGAACATCAGCATCAAAGAGAAAATATTAAAGGCAGTGAGAAGAAAAAGGGAATTGACTTCACAGGAGTGACAGTTAGACTGACACTGATGTCTCAACAGTGACAGTGAAAGGTATGAGATTGTGGGAAAACGTCTTCAATGCACTGAAGCTAAAATATTTGCCATCCTAGAATTTTATACTATGTTTGTAAGAATAAGGAAGAGAACTTCTTCTGTGGGAACCCCTGAGAGCCTCTCCTTTTCTTGCCATGGTATCTGCTCATCCACTGGTATCAGAGTGTTTGGAAAAGGAAGACACATCTGGCACCTTTGCCTATGGTGTTCAAGGTTACTTTTCACCTAGCTCTTGTATACTCTCTTCACACTGACTTGTATGAAAATGAGGCAGCCTGTGCATTGAATTATCCGGTCATTAGACTTGGGCTAAATCTCAGGACATTGACAGATTTGCAGCTCAAATTCCCTGAATTGGTGGTGGGGGGACTTATTATTGTGGTCACAGCATTTCCCTTGGTTCAAGAGGTCATATTTTGTATCAGCCAAAGCTTGATGCCCTTGACAACGTAGAGTGAACACAACACAGAAGAGGTATGCCGTCTGTTCTGTCCTGGCCATCTCAGCCTCACCAGAACTGTCTAATATGAGGAAGTTACTGAATGTGCTACAGTGGTTGATTAAGTTGGGAGCAACATGAAGATTAAAGAGGATATTTTGCATCAGAAGACATTTAGGACCTGGAATGCTATCAAGAAGTCTGTGCCTCTGAGTGTACGAGAGCTGGTAAGGACAAAATGTGGAACTGCTCTTGCATCTGCCATGGATGACCTCACATCATCTGTAATAATGGTAGTATCATCAATAACCCTTCAGAAACATCCAAGGAATTATTCTATTTAAAATGAGTAAATTGAACCTTTGAGATTTGCTTCTGATGGACATGTCGAACATTTCTGCTTATGGACCAAAAGTGTTTCCCACTTCGATAATCCATGTGGCACTCAGCGCAATGCTACCTCCCTGAAGAATAACTACAGCCCTCCACGTACAAAGCAATCGAAACAGATCTTAGCAGAAGTTTTTGAAAGCTTTCTGAGCACCATCCAGAAAGATTCACGACAGAGTTCTGAAGAACTTACTGAGGAGCCTGAGAATTACGTTGAAACAAAATTCATTCACACATATGTGCAGGGTGTCAGTGCATTGTGTATAGGGCAAAGCAACAAGAATCAAAGAATTTTTCCCTGTACTTACATCCAGTTTCTTTAATTCAGCATCAATATTTCCTTCATTCAAATATCAACCTTTAGCCATATGTGGCATATATTACAACTAGGTGTCACCTGTGAAAACTTATCGTTCACTATGGCTTAGATGTGAGGTAGAACACAACCGACCTTCCTGTGTAATGTCACATTTCACACATCAACATGTAGGGCCAACTGAACTATGGAAGAGTGTGTAAAAGAAGAAAGAAACTGCATGGATCTGATTCTAAGAAGTTAAAAAAACAATACACATAAAAAGGAGACTGTGGACTGTCTCAGATACAGACTGATGCCCTATTTCCCTCCTCTCCCTTATTAGCCATTTTGTGACCATGTACTTTGCCCTCAAGTCTCAAATCTGATAACTGAGTTTTTGCTCTCTTTTTCTATTCTAAAATCTTCCCTTGGTCACCTGATGACCGTAACCAGCTTTATTTGTCCAAGTTTCCGGGGCTTCAGAATCCTCCCTCCCTCCTCCCACAAAGTTTCTAAGTAGATCTATTATTGCTCTGACAATGCTGAAAAAAAGATTCATTCACAAGACCATGTATTGCAACATTCCTTGGCCAGGCCAGGTACCACAAATTCAAGTGGATAAAGCAAACAACAGCGGTAGAACGTCCGTCAACAGAGCAGATGTGAAGTTGACTCTAGGCAGGTAGCCTGGGTAGGTTGAGAAAAAAGGAGGAAAGAAGGCTTTTGGCCAAGAGAAGCAGGATTTGGAGGGAGAGAATTGTTTGCTACAAAGAAACAAGCAGCTAAAGGAACTCCAGTAAAGGAACCAATTCAAACAAAAGAAAAGAAGCCTTCTGCATCACATCTTGAATTTCTATGCCTCTGAAGGTCATCTCAGTGTGGACGGCGTCTTTGAATTTCTGAAGATTAAAGACATGATAGAAGTCACTGAGGAACATTTAAAAAAATAAAGACGGAGGGTGAAATACAGACATTTTAGACAAAAACTGAGACAGTTTACCTCCTACAGATCTTGACTAAAGGAAATCATAAAAGGTATGCTAAACGGCAGAAGGCAAGTGACCCTACGGTACCCGGTACCCACAAGGCCCTCTGTGCCCTGGCTGGCCTCCCTGACAGGCACTCTCTGCTCTCCTCTTTCTTCACTGTGTCCTTTTCTTGTTGCTCCCGTCTTAGGGCTTTTGACTGGTGGTTCCCCAGTGTCCGCAGCGCTTCTCCCCCAAATAAAGCTGTAGGTCACTTGGCTCACACCCATGAGGTCAACACACAAATGTGATTTTCTCATTCTAGAACGTGAGCCCCACGAGGGCAGGCAGCTTTATCAGTTTTATTTATGGATGTATCCCAAGCCCCTAGGACCATGTTTGGCACATAGTGGGTGCTTAATGTATATTTGTTGAATAAGTGGATGGAAAAACAGCAATGACAACCAACAAACGACACGTATAGTCAGCAACCTGAATGACTCTCGCAGACATAATATCTAGTGAAGGAGGAAGAAACATACGAATGCTTCTGTTCATATGTGAAGTTCAAAACCAGACGAACTGAACTGTATTGTTTAGGGATACATACCTAGGTGGTAAAATTATAACAAAATAAAAGTAAATGATCTCTTAAGTGCTAGGAGGAGAGGAAATATTATGATTGGAGAAGGGCAAGTGGGAGCCTCTTTTGTTTGGCTTTAATTCTTGATTTGAGTAATTGTTAAACAGGTGTTTGCCTTAATTGTAAGTAAACTGTGCATATGTACTGTATGTACTTTTCTGTGTAAAGGTTTTATCTCACAATAGCAATTTAAAACTCAATGAATTTAATAAACGTATTAGACACAGCTAAAGAAATAAGTGAACTGGAAGATCGGTCAGAAAACATTAGCCAGAATGTAGCAGAGACATAAACGATGTAATTGGAGCTCTGTAAAGAGAGCAATGAGAGATGGGACAGGTAATAGCCAAAGAAACAATGGCTGAGGATTTTCCAGAACTGATGAAAAGTGCTCTCCTGCAGATTCAAGAAGGCAAATCTCAAAAAGGATTTAAAACGGGTGGGGGCAGAACCCCAAAGACCAAGAGATCTTAAAGGCAGCCAAAGGGCAACATGTACACAAAAGTGACTTCTGAGTTGTTAACAATGGGAGCCAGGTGAAGAGTGGATTAAAAACTGCGATGTGGGCTTCCCTGGTGGCGCAGTGGTTGAGAGTCCGCCTGCCGATGCAGGGGACACAGGTTCGTGCCCCGGTCCGGGAGGATCCCACGTGCCGCGGAGCGGCTGGGCCCGTGAGCCATGGCCGCTGAGCCTGCGCGTCCGGAGCCTGTGCTCCGCAACGGGAGAGGCCACAACAGTGAGAGGCCCGCGTACCGCAAAAGAAAAAAAAAAAATAAAATAAAATAAAAACTGCGATGTGTTGGAAGAAAATCACTGCCATCCTAGAACTGTGTATCTAAAGAAAATATCTTTCACTGTTTTAAATATTGAAGTAAAGACATTCTCAAACAAAAATGGATTTGGCCCCCAGCAGGTCCAGAAGAAGAGACTCTAGGGGTATACCTTAGGTAGAAGGAAAGTGATCCCAGGTGGAAGGTCTGAGATGATGCAAGAAGGGATGCTGAGGGAAGATGGCTGAACACTTGGCAAGTACGGGACACACTCATGACTGTAGGGAATACTGATGGCTTCTGGAATTTAAAAATAGGTTAGAGTTAGAACCCGTGATAGTAGTAATATGTAAATTGAGAGTTAAATGTTCTGGAGTTGGTACCTTGTCCAGTCGGAAGATGAAAGTTCTGATTAACTTGAGTCTTTGAAAATTATGCTGGTTGTAATTTCCAGAGCAATTACTACAAGTCTAAAAGTGGAGTGTATAATTCCCAAACTTATAGAGGCACAGAAATGGAATGATAAAAATGGTATCAACCCAAAAGAAGGCAAGAAGCAGCAGAATAGGCAGGAAAAATAGAAATCCTGAATATATCAGTAATTATAATAAATCTACCACTTGAAAGACAAAGATAACAGATAGTAAAAGCCACTAAGAGAAAAACCTAAACATAGTTTTATAGAAAGGTTAAAAGTGAAAGGATTTAAAAAGACATACTACTCAAATAAATACTAATCTAAAGAAAGCAGGCATCACTAAGTTAATGTCAGACAGTAGACGGGGCTCCCCTGAGGCAGATACTGAGATGGAGCTTGGGGTACACACTTCCCTGAAAAGGGAAGAGGACTGGAGCCAGACTGGGCAGAGGAGCTGCCACTGGGGCTGAGGAAGCCTTGACCAAATGCAGAGGAGGGAGGGAGGGGCTGAGGTTGGGAGGGGCGGGGCCTCCTGTGCCCCTGGGGCAGTGGCACTTCATTTCTTCAGCTGATGGTGGGCACACAGCTGTACAAAGTCAGGTATGTATGATTTTTATTCCTTAAATCTTAAACATATGTTACAAATAGTGTTTTGTATCTCTTCAATACATAATTAAAACCATATTTTTTTAAAAAAAAGGGCTTCCCTGGTGGCGCAGTGGTTGAGAGTCCGCCTGCCGATGCAGGGGACACGGGTTCGTGCCCCAGTCCGGGAAGATCCCACATGCCGCGGAGCAGCTGGGCCCGTGAGCCATGGCCGCTGAGCCTGCGCGTCCGGAGCCTGTGCTCCGCAACGGGAGAGGCCACAACAGTGAGAGGCCCGCGTACTGCAAAAAAACCCCACAACCTCCCCCCCAAAAAAACCGTATTAAATATATTACATTTAACACGGAATCATAAGGCTGGGTTCCTGGTTTCATCTCTAACTTGGTCTCGGCACTTAACCCCTCTGAGCCTGTTTCCTCGTGTGTAAAATGAAGTTAGCTTCTGTTTAAAGCACTCCAGTGGCTTCCCCTTCCCCAGTGTGAAGTCCAGTCTCCTCATCACGGCCCCCGCACCATGGCGCTGGTGTCAGCCTCCATCTCTGGACTTACCCCATGTTCCGTGGCCCCGCTTGGTGGGCTCTGGTCCCCCTGGCCTCTGCAGTAGCAGCCCTGGGACGTGCCAGGCTCCTGCCACCTCTGGGTTTCAAGCTGTGGCATGTTCCCTTTGCTTTGCCTGGAGAGCTTTTCCTTTGAGATGGTGGCTCCTGGCTTATTAGCTTGTGGGTCTCTATTCAAATGCCCCGTTGTCCACCCCATGCAGGAGAGTCGGCCCATCTTACCCCAGTGTCCAGTCTATCCCCACCTGTCTTTACTGGCTTCAGAGCACTTGTTATTACTTCAGCTTACATTACTTATTTCCAGTCTGTCACTGTCACTGGCATTAAGCTTTTTCAAGCCTGGGAACGGTGTCCTGCTCGACTCCACGCCCAGGCCTGAGTGTAGGAGGCACTGGATAAATACTGTGAAGTGGCCTCTGTTGTTCTTTACCCTCACGCTAGCCCTATGGTTAGTTCCGAAGAGAGGCTGTGAAGCGGTTTATAGATACACAGGTAATGCAAAATCAAAAATAGTTAATAAAAGCGGCTGGAGACAGGGGGCTGGTATAGACGCACATCCGTCCTAAGCCCTTTGCAGAGGGGCTCAGTGCGCACCGCGGGGCGAGCGGGAGCCCGCAGGGGTCAGAACACAGTGCCGCAGCCGAGGGTTAGGCGTGGCCCGTGAAGCCAGGCCCCCTGGGTCTGAAGCCGGTGCCGTGGCTTCCCCACGGTGACCCCGGCTCCCCCAGCCTTCTCTGGAAAGCGGGATGGTGGTGGCCGCTAACCCATGGAGTGAGGGTCATGTGAGACGGGGCCTGGCCTTCGTGAGGGCTCTCTGCATGAAGGCCGTAATCGCTCCCTTCCCACCCCACCCCAGGAGGAGTCGATGTCGTGTGTCATTTTACAGATGAGGGACCTGAGACACGGAGAAGCTAAGTAACTGGCCCAAGTTCACGCTTCTGGCGGATGGCGTAAGAAAGACCTTGCATTTAAAAATACGTAATTTAGAAATTCCTATAGTTTTGATCTCTGTGTGTCCTATGTAAGCATTAATGTAGTGAAAACATTTTAACAAAAGATTTTTAATTGTTTTCTTTGAGGGGAGGTGAGAGTGAAATGAACTGCTGTCGGACATTAAAAGAACTCGAAGTCCAAGTAGGAGAAAAGGTAATAGAGAGCTTTCAGAGTTCTTCCCCCAATCCCCACCCTTCGTCAAAAGTAATTGCTATTTTTCTGGAAAAGGCAAAACTATGGAAAATTTAAAAGTTTAGTAGTTGCTAGAGGTTGAAGGGCAGAGGGTGGAGAGAGAAGATGATTTAGGTGGAAAGCAGAAGATTTTTAAGGAAGTGAAAATACTCTGTTTCATACCATAATGATGGCTACGTGTCATTATACAGTTGACAAAACTCATAGAACGTACACCAAGAGTGAGCCTTAATGTAAACTAGGGACTATGGGAGATTACGATGCATCAGTGAAGGTCCCTCAGTTGAACCAAATGTCCCACTCTGGTTGGGGATACTGATAATGGGGGACACCATGCATGTGTGGGGACAGGAGGTATACGGGAAATTGCTGTACATTTCCCCCAATCTTGATGTGAACCTTATACTGCTCTTAAAAATAAATTCTTAATTAAAAAACCCAAAATGCCAAAAAAAAAAAAAAGAAAAGTAATTGCTAGCAGAGGGAGCTGATGCAGAATGAGCTGTGTCTTGTCGTCCGCGTTCTCGTGCCTCACCCAGTGGAGCTCACATGAAAGCCTGTATTCACATGACTTCGCCTGCCCGGATGGCATCCTTTTTGATGAACAACACCAGCAGAAGTCCTGGAATATTAATTACTTTTGTATTAACTTTAGATCATTATTAGTAGGGCTGCCCTTTTGGTTTTTGTCTACGACTGAGGCAGGGTTTTCTTTAGAAAGAGAAAACTACTGCTTTTCGGCAGTAAATGCCAATCAAGAGCGGCGTGGTAAAAATAACTGGTGAAACTCAGAGCGATACATATTTAAGAATTGAGTAATTTAGCCACGAAAGCTACTACGTGTGTTTAAAAAGGAGCATATAGCTCTGTTCCTGTTTGCCGGTTGTGGGTAGCTATCAGGGCGCACAACTAGGGAGGGAGGAGATGCTCACGGCCTTCGGGGGCTGGAATCGGACCCCTTTTTAAAATGCATTTGGGCCTGTCAGTTACACGAGCAGTTTGAGAATCATAGTTTAATTTACTTGATTCAATATGTTGGTTTGAAATGTGACAAATTTTCTTTCCTTTTTGAACTCTTCTGAGATTGTCAAACATTTCAAAATCAAAAATAGCTAGAAACCCACAAAATGTTTGTCTAAATTTCCCTGGCTTATGCCATTAACACCAGAAAATTCTTCCTAGTGTGATAATTTTTTAGCATTATGTGCTCCTAAAAATCTACTTTCACTATAGTTTATATTAGTAGGAACCCTGGTGTCATGATTTGCTGCTTCTGTTGTGGTTCATTTGTTATTCTGTAAGAAATATGCAATATTTGTAATTGATATGTAATAGATATTATTTATGGTATATGTCTTTAATTTGTCTCTTCACAAACTTGGTTAATCATGAAATTATCCTAGGAAAGTCAGCTGTTTATGACGATCATGCTTTCAACATAGGTGGGTCAGTAATGAAACGTTACAGTTAGGGGAGGGGAGGGACATAGGCCTAGCTTGTAAGTTACTGAAAGTGAGGCTTCGAAGGGGAAAGCTGAAGGGGAACTCCACCACTGGGCGCCCTTTCATCTCAGTCCTTTTTCATCCTGGCCTCCTTCCCATAGAAGCCCCCTCACTAAGAGTGAGTGTAAAGCAGCGCGGTTTAAACAGAAAGGTGACGGCGAGAGGCTGAGGAACGGGTGATAGAGGTAACGCCCGACCACAGGGCAGCTCCGAGGCTTTCTCTGCCGTGCAGTCTGGCCAGCACAGGCTGCAGCCCCAGCTCTGCCTGCCACCCTGGCGCTGGGCAGGCAGGTGGCGTGGACGGGCTCTGCCATTTACCAGCCGGGTGGCCTTGGGCAAAGTCCTTGTCATTGGGCTTCTTCATCTGTCGGTGGGGATAAGAACACCCACCTCACAGTGCTGTTGCGTGGCTTAAAGGTATCCAGCATAAAGCACCTGGAACACTTAGGTGATGCCAGCTATCATTATGATGGTTATTACTACAGCTTCCTTTGAGGTATAGGTAGGACCTTAAATGAATGTCGTCCCTTCCCACCGACCCCAAAGTAAACAGAACAAACCAAATCCACTCCTCAGCTGCTGGCTGTGTGCAGTAGCATGTTTCCAGCTACAACTCTGGTCCTGCAAACGGGCCACACTCAAACATTGGAGACAGAGAGGAACACCTAGCGATTAGTAAAAGAAGGCTGTCTTCAGACATACGTTGTCATTGCTGGGCGATCTACACAGTTTGGGAATGAAAGATGCTAATTCTTTTGTTTTAAATATAAGTCCACATGGCTTATTGGAGCCAAGAATGCATGCAAATGGCTCTCTGAATTTTGGGAGCCAGACTTTGCTGAATGTGTGTGTGGTCTAGCCTTCCTAAACCAACAAGTAGTTAGCAGTTGGCACCCCAAACTGCCCGAACCCCAGGGCTTGGGTTTCCTAATTGTTTTCTTCTGCAGTGAGCTTGGTCTGGTGGCTGGTTCCTCAGCCTCGCCCTAATTCATGTGCACTTAGACCTTCCAGCACGTGTTCACATTCACGCTCCTTGTTCAGTCGAAACCGTGGGCTTCCTGAGTCTCGTTTTCTCCGTCAGTCGAGGGGAAGGCAGACTGGGTGGTCTCCGGGGCCCATCTCTCCGTCCTTTGGTGACTGACCTGTGGCTTCACGTGAAGAGCCTGCTGTCTGCGGCCGTGGGGCCCCAGGTGGTCCTCAGGGTGTTGTCTCAGGCTCCCGCTGGTCCTGGTTCCTGCTTTAACCTGCACTCGGATTCCACCCAGTGGGTGCTCTGAGTCTGGTGCGCAGCTCCCTTGCCCTCATCCTCTCGGCCCCGGCTTTTCCTTGTTCACAAAGAGGACTGTGCTTCCCTCTGGCTCCTCTTCTGTGCCTTACTACGGGGCGTCTCCTTGGCTGCCCTTGAGTTCTCTGGTCTTCAGGTTCCTTGCTCTCTTAACCTCCTGGGAGGCAGAGGGAGTTAGTGGGAAGGAGGCGCACCTGGCCTGAAGTCTCACCTCTGCAGCGGCCCACGGGCCGTGGGCAGGTCTCCCACTGCTTTGACTTTCCTCGTCTCTGGAGGCAAGACAACAGCACTTACCCGTCAGAGTGATCACAAGAATGAATGAGAATAATGTAAGTGACGCCCTTGCATACAGCAGATGCTCAGTAAATACTCGTCCCTCCCTCTACCCATCAGCGAGGGTGGGCCTCCCTGTCAGGCGCTCCTGAAACCCTTCCTGTGGTAGCTTTACCCGCCACCAGGTGGTGCCCCGTCAGCCACCGAGGTGTCTGGTCGTCCTACCCTGTGACAAGCAGAGGCCCCCAACTGAGCTGAGATAATAAGGAACGTCTCATCTCGTCTGAGAAGTCCGGAGGGAGCGCAGGTCGGGGTCTGCTCACTCGCATCTCCTCCGGTCACCGGGAGGTGGCCTGCATTCCAGGCTCGACACGCAGATGCCGCGATGTCGGATTTTTTCCAGCAGCTGTTTCTTCCGCTATGACTTTATAAACACGGGGAAACTTCTTCCTGTGACTCACAGGCCAGGATTTTGTCCCCACCCAAACCAGTCACTGGCGGTGGCATTGGCCGCTGCAGGCAGCCTGGACCAACCCTGGTCACTCCTTGGTGTGGTGGCTAGGCCCCCTCCCCTTAGGCACGGGGCCACCCAGGGGGTGGCTATCTGAACCAAATGGAAAGTGGAGGGTTTCGTTAGAAAGAGAAGGGGTTAGAGGTCAATGGATCTGGAGAAAGCGACCAACAGTGTCTGCTTCAGCCTCGCAGCGAAAGAACCCCCGCCGGCTGGGCCTCATCCTTCGGACGCTGGTGTGATTGTTTGGATTTTGCCGTCTCTGATGACAACGAGAGCTAGCATGGAGTGAGCACTCACTAGGAGCTGTTCTCAGTGCTTTACTGTGTGTGTGTGTTCAGTTGAGGCAGGTGCCCTTGTTATCCCACCTTGACATGGAGGGAAACTAGAACAGGGGCTGAGCAGTTGGGCCAAGTGTGCACAGCTGGGGGGCAGAGGAGCTGCAGTCCCCGCCTCGGCTGCTGGCTCCAGGGTCCTGGCTCTTAACCTCAGGCCACCCTGCCTCTGGGAGGACCCCTTAGGAAAGGCGGCTGCCTGCAGCAAATGTGACTCTTTGTTGTGCCTGGAGGTGGACCCAGCGCATCGCAGAGAAGCATCTCTGCTCACGGAAGCCGTATGAATGAGTGGAGGTTGTCTTCTAGCCACAGGGTCATCTCTTTGTCCGTGTAGCATCTACTTCAGATTTGGGAATTCTCTTTTCTTTTCCATCTCTGGCATCTTGCCCTCCCATGCTTCTTCTCAACTCCTCAGACGCTTATGCTTCTGCCTGTCCTGCAGGGCCCCAGCCCCGTCCTGGAGCCACAGCACCTTCCAAGGCCCAAGACTTAGGTTCTCCACATGCTTCAGGTGAGGAGTCTGCCAGGAAAAAAGGACCTAAAGCAAAGCTTCCATGTGTTTCCAGGTTAACAAAGTTTGGGTCTTTTTACTCTGTTTTATCTTTTGTCTACTCCCCACATGAGGGTGAGGTGGAAGTAAAAGAAGAGGCTAACAAAGGAAGAGAATCTCATCCTGCCTCTTGAGGGGAGGGGATGCTCATTGTAAGCCATGTCCGGAGAATTGCCGAGACACAGGAAGCTATTCTGACATATCAGAACACTGTGTGTGTTTAGAAGTGTCATGACTAGTCTTCTCCCCCAACATGCAAAAAAAAAACCATTTTAAATTGAAGACCAGAATTCAAGAATGTGCAGTTCAGTTAAAGACATTAAAAAAAGGAAAATAAACAAACCCACCCAAAGCCCCAGGCTGTTTGCTCTCGTACCACACATCACTGCCCCAATCAGGGCTGCTCTTTTTAGCCTGGGAGCTGTGCTGTCAGAATACCTGGTCTGCCCAGTCAGCCGTGACTAGTGTGTCTGTTGGACACCAAGTGACACAAGTCGTTATGGGATTACCCTGGTGCCTTGGAGTTGTGTAGATGCAGCCTTGGTCATTTCAGAAGCAATTAGTAAATAATCAGAGGTACTAAGCTGCTTCCTTGGTCGGTCATAGCTTCACAAAAGTGAAGACACAAGTGATGGGTATATCCGTTTTCTTAAATAGGTGAATTTTCTTAAAAATAAATTTAAAAAATTATTGCTTGAGGGATAAGAAACAGTTGTTAGGATCACAACCATTTCATAAACATACCTTAACATTAGAACACCACGTTAGCACAAACGAATGTATCAGAATACAGTCTGTTTGCCTAATAAAAAGACCGTGTCAAACTCAAAATGAGGCCATTTACTAAAACATACAAGCTTTTGGTTAATTCGTAATATTCTCCTAATCCCACTTTTATCATCTCTCCTCTGGTGCACTTGGTATTAATTACCTATTATAGCAGGTATTTGAACACAACTTCTCTTTCGTCTGCAGAAAATATTAGCATATCGCAGAGCTGTTGGGACAGATTGTATCTGAGGCGCTTCTTCCTCTGCAGAAAAGACTATCAATCATAGCTGAGTATAGTGATTAATAATGTCACAGCTCTTATTCCTGTGTCTGTGTGCAGCTAAATGAAGAGTCGTGCTCACACTAGATCCAGAGAATTTCACAAAACAAAATAATCGGCTGCCATTTTATAAAGAAATGATACTGAAAATGCTTCTACCCCAGGACCTATTTTTGGTTGCTCTATTAGTAATTTACTGAAGGCTTCATCAGGAAACTAAAGCAAAGATTTTGTTATGTCAGAATTTATATCATTTCAGACTAAGTTTCTCTTAAAAAAAAAAAATCTTCTTGCATGTGGCAAGTCAATAGTACACGTGAGATTGCAGGGTTGAGTGTTTAAAACAGTGCGGTGTCATGGGGACAGGCTGGTGGAGTGGGGGGACAGGATGGTGGTGTGGGGGGCGGGATGGTGGCGTGGGGGTGACGGGATGGTGGGGTGGGGGGATGGGATGGTGGTGTGGGGGTGACGGGATGGTGGAGTGGGAGGACGGGATGGTGGAGTGGGGGGACGGGATGGTGGAGTTGGGGGGACGGGATGGTGGAGTGGGGGGACGGGATGGTGGAG
>NW_020837952.1:59284454-59356897 GCF_003676395.1 Aethalodelphis obliquidens | reverse complement strand
GGGGGGGGGGGGGGGGGGGGGGGGGGGGGGGGGGGGGGGGGGGGGGACGGGATGGTGGAGTGGGGGTGACTGAAGCCCTTGGACTCCGCAGGCTGAGTATGCGTCTGAACTGGGACACTCACTGAGTGACCCTGAGCAAACCAGTCTCTCTGGAAACTTTTTTCTCAGCTGTGAAATGGGGAAGCAATATTGCAAGATTTTTCCAGTATTGTTGAGATTATTTATGAGAATAAATATAAAATGAACTTACCATAGTGCAGGGCCCGTAGAAGTTACTCAAAAAATAAGGAGTTCACATTTGGGGGAGATATGACAAATGAGCTGTTGTGTGGGAGATTAAATGGTAGTACGTGGTCATTTACGATTTAAAGCTACGAAGAGGCCTATGTGCTGATGGCGCCCATGTTTCTATATCCATCTTCGACCCCAGACTCACCATTGTCCACAGACCAAACTAGGGCTGCTGCTGGCCCTCCTTGCCACACCCCGAGAAGCCTTCCTCTCCGGACCTCCCTCCGTCATTCAAGCAGAAACAGGATTAGCCTTGATTCCCATCTTTCCCTTACCGGCCCCTCTCCCCAGTCCAGTCCACCGGCAAGTCCTGTCGGCTGCATCCTGTGCCGTATCCTGAGCCCATCCACCTCTCTGCATCCCCACTGCCGCTGGGTCTCCACCCTGTGCACTGTCAGTAACCCCTGGACTGCCCTTCCTGTTCCTGTTCTTGCGTCTTACAGTCTCCGTTTCACATGACATCAGAGCTATCTGTTCAAAACATGAGTCAGATCTCATCAGACCCCGTTGGTTAAGATGCCCTGTGGCTTCTGGTCACCTGCTGAATAAACGTCAGACAAAAACCTGGCTTTTGGCACTCAGCATGAGAGGTCTCCCCCCTGGAAATTCTTTGGACTACACTATCTAAAATTCCTCAGCACTTAGAACATCCTGAGGTTTTGTTTGTTTACTTGTTCATTACTAGGAAATACGATCCCTGGGAGTGGGCACCTTCTCTGTCCTGCTCAGTGTTGGAACTTTAGTGCCTTAAACAGATCCTATGTTTTCAAACGGAACATGTTGGGCACCTAATGTGAGCTCAGTAAGTATTTACAGGATGAGTAAATAAGGCTCTGCAGGAAAGGCTCACAGTAATTGGAGTATTTACAGGATGAGTAGATAAGGCTCTGCAGGAAAAGTTCACGGTGATTGGAGTAGCCAGGAAAAGCTGGACGAGAAAGGTGAGACTGGAGCTTGACTTGGACCGTGGCTGGGCTGTCAGTGCGTGCTGAGGATGGGGCAGA
Source organism: Aethalodelphis obliquidens (assembly GCF_003676395.1). Lineage (NCBI taxonomy): Eukaryota > Metazoa > Chordata > Mammalia > Artiodactyla > Delphinidae > Aethalodelphis > Aethalodelphis obliquidens. Next base: position 59,355,602 of record NW_020837952.1, on the reverse strand, counting down.
GGGTGGGACTTGGGACAGCTTTCAGGATTGCAGCCTGGCGGAAGGACAGGACGCGGAGCTGAAGGCAGTGGAGATGTGGCCGGGGCGGGGACACCAACTCTGTGACGCTTCTGTGAGGAGTTCTGTTTCTCAAGGCAAGATGGAACAGAGGACAGAGCCATTTTGTTTGTTTTGTTTTGCAGTATGCGGGCCTCTCACTGCCGTGGCCTCTCCCGTTGCGGAGCACAGGCTCCAGACGTGCAGGCTCAGCGGCCATGGCTCACGGGCCCAGCCGCTCCGCGGCATGTGGGATCTTCCCGGACCGGGGCACGAACCCGTGTCCCCTGCATCGGCAGGCGGACTCTCAACCACTGCGCCACCAGGGAAGCCCCAGGACAGAGCCATTTTGAAATGCAGGCTGGAGAAGAAGGTGGAGGCGTTAACCCTACAGCGTGGGGCAAAGGGTGGTGCTAATGGTGGCAGCGCATTGAAGGCTTCTGATGGGGGATGATGACACGAGACAGGAGGAAGTTAGGAGATGGTGTCAGCAGAGTAATGGACGCACCTGATGGGAGAGCAGCTGGAATCAGGGGTACCTGTCCCCAGGCCCTGGAAGTAGTCAGCCCCTCACCATCACCATCAGCCTGCATTTGCTGAGCGCCTTTGCTGTGTGAGGGATGCCATGGAGTTCCTGGGAGGGGATCGGCGTGCCCCTCCTGGTGTGCAGCTCTGTTCTGTGAGTGGTCAGGGGTCGGGGTGACAGGGGCCTCAGTATTCTTGGCCTGTGGTGCCTGAGGAGGAGCTTCCATCCTCTGAACGTGGGCTCGGTTAGAAAGAAGGAGAGATGGGAGACACTCCTCCTCGATTTGGCAGGCTTTTTAAAGCCCTCGGTATGTAGACGTGGGGCCTATTTTCATAGCTGTGTCTGAAGTTCAGCGAGTAGCTAGAATTTCTTATTAGACGACTTTAAGCTACTTGTGGCAGGTGGGCATTTTAAAAATGAAAATCAAATGTAGGGGGAGGTACCTGTGGCCTGTGGTGTATAGAACAGGAAGTTTCCCTTTTCACTGTGGCTGCAAGGAAACCCCAAATCAGATTTTTGGATTTTTGCTGTCATAGCAACTCTGACTTTTAGGTTGCTGTAGCTCTTTTTTAGTCTTCTCCCTGTTCCTCTGTTTTCGTGGGTCTCCGTTAGATGTCTTTTTATGTGAGCTTATTCAATCTGTGGTAAAGGCAGGGTTTGCATCTGTTCAATGCTTCAAGGCCTACTCCTCGGCCTGGGGGGTCAGCACCGGAGCCGGGAGCGGAAGTCAGCCCCTTTGTGAAAGGGGAGCAGCGCCAGCTCCGCTCCTTCCACACGGCGTCCCCAGATTGAAAGTTTGTGTTTATGAGGTTCTGAATGTAGTCTCATTTTTCCCTATCTGGTTTGGACCATCTCTACCAGCTGGTAAATAGGAAATGTTCACGGTAGGAAGCCAGTACTCTGCAGAGTGTAAACAGATGGAATCGATATAAAGTGACAAGTTAGACTGCTGTTGAGACTACAGAGCCAAAACCAAGAGCGTAGCAGTCAGGCTACTCACTCCGTTCCAGTTCATTTAGTCCTGAATAGCGCTTCATATCTGCACAGCTGTGTTGTTCTTTTTCTCCCCCTTCCTTTCTTCTGGGTTGATAATGACAATTTCAAAGAAAAACTTTAATTAAAGATTTTATACGAAATAACCAGAAGTAGAATAATAAGGAAAATGAGCATTGATGTGTTTATTGTAAGAGAAATCCTTTTTCTTGGCTTCAGTTTTTAAAATGTACTCCTTAAATTTAAAATGAGTTTAGTCGTGGTGACAGAAAGGTGCCAGACTGACAGCAGTGGCTGCCGAACCCTGCGTTTTGCTGCGGAGCCAAGACAGAGGGGCGGCCAGAGGCCCCCTCCCCTGCGTCTCAGTCCGCAGGCAGGCGGGTGGGCTGCCGTCCCCGACCCCCTGCTGCTAGAAACCAGGTGAGGAAGGTGGCTCCAGGTGAGGAGGGAACAGAAAACAGCGAATGGGGAGCTAATTTGGATAGCATGGTGCAGGTTGCCCTCTGGCCCGAGGAAGGTTTGCCTTCCCCCGGGCTGGGCTCCAGGGAGGAAGCCTTAGGCCTTTTCTCACCTCCTTTCAGGTCTGGGTGGTCATATTTATTTGGGTTCACAGCTTTCCTTCCTGGAGCTCCCAGTGCTGTAAAAAGAATTTTAAACAAAGAACTATAGAGTAAGAATCACATCCATGGTTTATTGACCCATCTGAACTCAGTGGGGTACAAACATGAGGCAGTTTGATGCTTTGCTTCTTACGCGGGCGTGGGCGCATCTGCCTTCCTGGTCCCCGAAGGCTGTCTTAGCAGATCCCACGGCTCTCTGGTCACGTTCAGGTAGAACAAGCCCAGCGTAGCCTAGTCCAGTTTTAAACCCGGAGCTCAGATGCAGCTCAGCTGGCCGCTCCTCCCTCCTTCCAGCTCCACGGGCCCCGGGGGGAGGGGGAGGGGGAGGGGGAGGGGGAGGGCCAGGGGGGCTGCCGGCTCGTTGGCGACTCTTTCCCTCCTTCTGCTTCCTTCCTCCCCGGTTCGTGGGATCCGTGATGAGGGCTGAGGAAGGGGAGCTGGCCTCCTTCCCCCTTCACTGGTGTGCTCTGTGGGGAGCAGGTAAAGGCTACTCTCATGGGGCACGTGGGGAGTTACTAGGACAGTGCTTTGGCGGCCTCTGAACTCGGTGGTTTTCTGGTGACGAGCAGCTCTGGCCTAGTCCCCCTGCACCTCCTCAGCCCTCCTGCCGGTGGTCCACCTCGCCTTCTCATGCTGTGTGTTGTCCCCTCACTTGAGAAGCAGCCCTGGGAGCAGGACATCTCAAGCCTTTTGCCTTTCTTTTTCTTTTGAAAAAAACTTTTACTACAAGTTTTAAAGGTTACTTTCCACTTACAGTTATTACAAAATATTGGCTATTTTCCCGTGTTGTACGATATGTCCTTGAGCCTCTCTTACACCCAGTAGTTTGTGCCTCCCACTTCCCTCTCCCTGTGTCGCCCCTCCCCCTCCCCACTGGTAACCACTAGTTTGTTCTCTGTATCTGTGAGTCCGCTTCTTTTTTGCTATATTCACTAGTTTGTTGTATCTTTTAGATTCCACACGTAAGCGATACTGCACAGTATTTGTCTTTCTCTATTTGACTTATTTCACTTAGCATAATGCCCTCCAAATCCATCCATGTTGCTGCAGATGGCAAAATTTCGTTCTTTTTAATGGCTGAGTAGTATTCCATTGTATATATTGTATACACCACACCTTCTTTAGCCACTCATCTGTTGATGGACACTTAGGTTCCTCCCATATCTTGGCAATTATAAATAATGCTGCTATGAACACTGGGGTGTGTGTATCTTTTCAAATTAGTGTTTTTGGTTTTTTGGGTTATATACCAAGGAATGGAATTACTGCGTCATATGGTAGTTCTATTTCTTTCTTTTTTTTTTTTTTTTTTTTTGAGAAACCTCCATACTGTTTTCCACAGTGCACCAATTTACATTCCCACCAACAATGGGAGAGTTCACTTTTCTCCACATCCTCACCAACATATTTTATTTGTGTTCTTTTTGATGATAGCCATTCTGACAGGTGTGAGGTGATTTCTCATTGTGGGTTTGATTTGCATTTCCCTGCTGATTAGCGATGTTGAGCATCTTTTTATGTGCCTGTTGGCCATCTGCATTTCCTCTTTGGAAAAATGCCTACTCAATTCTTCTGCCCATTTTTTAATCGGGTTGTTTGTTTTTTTGATGTTGAGCTGTATGAGCTGTTTATGTATGTTGGATATTAATCCCTTATCAGTCATATCATTTGCAAATATTTTCTCCCATTCAGTAGGTTGTCTTTTTGTTTTGTTGATGGTTTCCTTTGCTGTGCAAAAGCTTTTAAGTTTAATTAGGTCCCAATTGTTTATTTTTGCTTTTATTTCCTTTGCTTTAGGAGATGGATCCAAAAAATATTGCTGCAATTTATGTCAGTGAGGGTTCTGCCTATGATTTCCTCAGGGAGTTTTATAGCATCCAGTCTTACATTTAGGTCTTTAATCTATTTTGAGTTTATTTTTGTATATGGTGTTAGAGAATGTTCTAATTTCATTCTTTTAAATGTAACTGTCCAGTTTTCCCAGCACCACTTATTGAAGAGACAGTCTTTTCTCCACTGTATATTCTTGCCTCTTTTGTCATAGATTGACCATAAGTGTGTGGGTTTATTTCAGGGCTCTGTCTCCTGTTCCATTGATCTATCAGTCTGTTTTTGTGTCAGTACCATACTGTTTTGATTACTGTAGCTTTGTAGTATAGTCTGAAGTCAGGGAGTATGATTCCTCCAGTTCTGTTCTTCTTTCTCAAGACTGTTTGAGGGTCATTTGTGTTTCCATACAAATTTTTAAATTATTTGTTCTAGTTCTGTGAAAAATGCCATTGGTATTTTGATAGGGATTGCATTGAATCTGTAGATTGCCTTGGGTAGTATGGTCATTTTAACAATATTGCTTCTTCCAATCCAAGAACATGGTATATCTTTCCATCTGTTTGTGTCATCTTCAATTTCTTTCATCAGTGTCTTATAGTTTTTGGAGTACAGGTCTTTTGCCTCCTGAGATAGGTTTATTCCTAGGTATTTTATTCTTTTTGATGTGATGCTAAGTGGGGTTGTTTCCTTAATTTCTCTTTCTGATACTTCGTTGTTAGCCTTCTACCTTTCTTGTTCTCCACTTAACTCATGGAAAATTCACGTGTCCTGTCCATGCCAACAATAGGCATGTAGACCACTCTAATCTTCCCCTCCTGCTCTGCTATTTCTGTTCAATTCTCAGTTTCTTCCCCCAGGAAGGTGTAGAGCAGATCACTGTGTCCACGGAAATGACATGCCTATCTGCCGTTCTGCAGGCACCAGTCCTGTCTGTACAAGGATTTCATTGGCTCACCAAAGCTTCTTCCCCATGAATGCTGCAATCAATCACCCATCCATCCATCTGTTCATCCGTTCATCCATCTATCACTTATCCATGCATGCATACATCCATCTATCCCTCCATCTGTCCATCCATCTATTATCCATCCATCCATCCTTCCTTCTGTCCATTTGTCCATCCATCGTCCGTCTATCTATCCATCCACCCATCCATCCATCCACCCATCCATCCATCCATCCATCCATCCATCCATCATCCATACATTCGTCCACTTAACGCTTATTCATTGATCCAGGCCCTGTTCTTGACCCTGGACTCCTGTCCACTCAAGACTTTCTGGAAGAGGTAGAGGCGCTGGCTGGTGTGGGGGATTAGTGCTGGTTCTGCCAGTTACTGTTCTCCAGCATGTGTGTGTGGCTATCTGGCTATTTATATCTTTGTCCTCAGACTTTGGTCCCGATCAGCAATTCCTATCAGACCACCATCTATTGAGTATGTTCCCTGGGAGGTACCTGCACACATGAGCTCATTTCTTTTTTTTTTTTTTTTAATAAATTTTGATGAAATTCTACTATATCTACCCATTTTTCTTTCTTTCTTTCTTTCTTATAAATTTATTTATTTATTTATATTTTACTTTTGGCTGCGTTGGGTCTTCGTTGCTGCGCGCGGGCTTTCTCTAGTTGTGGCGAGCGGGGGCTACTCTTCGTTGCGGTGCGCGGGCTTCTCATTGCGGTGGCTTCTCTTGTTGCGGAGCACGGGCTCTAGGCGTACGGGCTTCAGTAGTTGTGGCACACTGGCTCAGTAGTTATGGCTCGCGGGCTCTAGAGCGCAGGCTCAGTAGTTGTGGCGCACGGGCTTAGTTGCTCCGCGGCATGTGGGATCTTCCCAGACCAAGGACTGAACCAGTGTCCCCTGCATTGGCAGGTGGATTCTTAACCACTGCGCTGCCAGGGAAGTCCATGTGAGCTCATTTTACCTGCACATGCTGATACAGTGCCCTTCTTCTTTGCCATTTAACAGACGAGGAAACTGAAGTTAGGAAGAGTCAGGTCACTGTTCCAAGGTTACCCAAACGATGGCAGCCCGGGGTACTTTCTGTAGTTTTCTGTATCTGGAGGAGGTTTCTGTTCCCTACTCCCTCCCTGGCTTTACTCTTCAGGACAGATATTCTCTGCTCCATGTAGTAACACTTGTGAGTCTGCCCTCCATGAATTCATCTAAATCTTTTGGGGAAAGTTTTAATTTAATTTTGCTCCTATCACTTCCTTTTCAGTAATCACTTCCTCCTTTTGTACTCCTGTGTGAAACGGGGCTTTTCTTCCTTTCTTGAAATGTTAGGTGAGGGAGTCCTGGTTTCTGTAGCCATACTTCAGAACTTTTAGGCTTTGTAGCCTGCTATTTCCTAGCCCTGCTGTCCAGACGGAAGAAGCGAACCTTTTAATGCATCTTCACTGTGGTTCGCTTCCCTAGATTGCTTGGTTCTGAATCATCCCCAGGGCTCAGTCATCTCTCCACATGGGGGCTCTGAGGACAAGAAGAGGGTCAGATGCTGCCCTTCTTGCAGGGTCTGTGGTGCTGCAGGGGGAGCCAGGGGGCTGTGGGGGCCTGGGGTGCAGCAGGGAGCTGGGGGGTCTAGCAGGGGGCCGGGAAGGGCAGCGCACTCCTAAGCCTGGCGCAGGGCTCAGAGCATGGGTCTGGGGCAGGTGGCAGGGAAGAGAAGACTTGAGGGCAGGTCTTCAGAGGGCCTCAGGCCATTTCCTGGCTCTCGAACCTTAACCTCATAATTAGCTATTGTTTTGGTTTTCTTTTTAAATCCTCATTGCTTCTGTGTTTGTGCACCTGAAGCTGCCTGACACCTACCACCCACTCAGATATCTGGGGTTGCATGGGAGGGAGTGGAACAGGGGTTGTGAACTTTTTCTGTGAAAATGGTAAATATTTGTATTTTGGCCGGCCAGACTGCTCAGTCTGACTACTCAGCTCTGCCCCTGTAGGGGAAACAGTCCGAGGCAACTCATTTACATAAATGAACGGGGCGTGGCTGGGCGCCAATAAAATTTACTTTTGGATCCTGAAATTTGAAACTCAGATAACTTTCACGCCTCACAAAATATCCTTCTTTTGATTTTTTTCAACCGTTTAAAAATGTAAAAGCCATTCTCAGCTTGCAGGCATATAAAAACAGGCAGCAGGCAGGAGTTTGCATCACCTGGAACGCAGGAAAGGGAGCTCGGCCACCACAGGCGCTGGAGCCGGGCCAGGAGAGCACCTTTCTCAAGCTGGTCTCTGGGCCCTCACAGGGCAAGACCACGCTTTCCTTTCTGAGAAGCTGGATTTGGGAGGAGGCCCCTTTCCTCCCGTGAGCTGTACAGCATTTCTCCTCTCTCCATGGATTTGGCCCTCTCTGAGCCCTCCTCCGGAGAAGCAGTGGGGAAGTGAAGGGGGATGGAGCTCCTGGAGAGCAGAGGCCAGGCAGGGAGCAGGGAGGTCCCCTCCTGCAGGGGAGGAGCTGGGTACCACTTTCAGGCAGGAATTCACCAAAATGTCAAGATGGAGGTCAGGGGGCCAGTGTCGGGATGGAAGTGCAGTCAGAAGAGCAGGAGAGACGGCGCCAGCTCCTGCCCCGGAGCGGACGGGAAGGCGTTTGGGCAGCAACACGGCTGTAAACTCACTGTGCAAATATTTATGAGCATCCACTCTGTCCAGGGACCGTTGTAAGCCTAAGGATACAGCAGCAAATGAAACCAAATCCCCTTGCGTGGCGTTTACATTTCAATGGAAGAAGAAAGACAATAAACAGACACAGAAATATGCAATGTGCAGGTGTGGGTGAACGGGAAGGAGAAAAGGGACGAGGATGCGTTTTTGCGCAGGTCATCGGGAAGGCCTCTGGGGCAGGTGGCACGTGACCGAGACCGGAATGAGGGCCTCAGGGAGCCGTCCAGCGGAGGGAGCCAGACGTGCAGAAGCCTTGATGGCTCAGCGCGCCCGGTGTGTGTGAGAACGCGCAGGGAGGCCTGTGTGGCTGGAGCAGGAAAGGGCCGGGGGACTTGGCGGGTGAGGTCAGGAGGTGGTGGGGGTCAGATCGTCCAGGGCTCTGGGCGTGGTGCAGAGACCCCGGAGGGCTTGGGAAGCGAGGGAGCTCAGTGTGGCTGGAGCCCAGGGCCTTGCTGGGTGAGAGCTGGGGCTGGGGTGGAAGGAACAGGAGGCTCAGAGCCGGTGGCTCTAAACGCACACGTGTCCCAGTTGGAGCCAAATGGCAGACGTTGGGCTGGCCCAGAGAGGAGCCGGATGCTGCCCACACCATCCCGATTTCTCTCTCTGCGTTTCCTCTCCCACCTCTTCTCCCTTTTCAAGGGAGAGGGAAGCGGGGCGAGGCAGGGGCAGGTCCTTTTACTCCTTTGTGTTTTTCTTCTTTCCCGTCACCGTCACGGGTAGGACAAGTCTTCACACCACGGCCCTAACTCTGGTGCCTCTGATAAGCCTCACCATCTGCAGCTCCATCTAGATCTTGCCAAACTTCAGTCTGACAAATGATAAGAAACTTGGAGACATACCTCTGGTGGGTGTGAGCTCTGTGCCAGATTTGCTGCTTCCCTGCTTTCCACGCTGGGTCCATCTGGGTTACTTTGGGTTTTAAAAAAGCGCATCGCCTCATGTGCTCCCAGAAGAGGTGAATCAGGGTTTGGCAGCAGACGAGGTACCGAGGGGTTTTTTTTGGCCACGGGCACAAGCGCTCTCTGTGGCTGGGGCCCTGTGCTTTTAGACAAAGTGGTGGAGCTGAGGGTGGACGTGCACGAGCGGTTTCGCTCCAGCTCATGCTCTCCCGGCTCTTCCTTGCTTGGTCTTCCTGGTTTTGAATATTAAGCTCGTTTCAGCCAATGCTCTCTAGTCGGTGGAAGTGGGAGATGTGTATACAGTTCAGCACAGGGCCTTGCAAACATCCAGTTCACATTTGTTCAATTACCATATTATTGTAATCTTTATTACATTGAATGTAATCATTGTTGCATTCAGGATAGGCCCCGAGGAGGTGTGTGTTTGTCAACATATAACAAGGCTTCCTCAGAGTGTGGCTTTTTTCCAGGCAGGTGAAAAGAAGATGGATTCACTCATTCATTTACTCAAGCACATGCTTACTGAGCATGTACACTCTGCCAGAGGCTGTTCTAGACCTTGGCGTGAAGCAGTGAACAGAGCCCCGCTCTCAGGGAGCACACTTGCCAGAGGGAGAGACAGACAGTAAAGACGAGCATGAAGTTCGTTGGTGAGAAGTACCCTGCAGATGCGTGCTGCGGGTGGGATCAGGAAAGGCCTTTTGGATCAGATGACATCTGGGCCAAGACCTGCGGGAAGTGAGGGCAGAGCCAGTAGGCGTCTGGGGAAGAAGTTTCCAGACAGAAGGAACAGCAAATGCAAAGGCCTTGAGGCAGGAGATGCCTGGCTGGCACCCACGAGAAGCAGAGAGACCGTTTCGTGGCCCGAAGGCAATGAGCCAGCAGGCGGCTGGGGGGATGGAGAGCCGGCAGGAGCCGGTCTGCGGGGCTCTGGCCTTTGACCTGGAGGGGACGAGAGCGACTGGAGGGCGTGCGCAGCCTTAGCTACACAGAACCCTGGCTGCTGTTGGAACCTCAGCTGTGGGGTCGGGCGTGGACACTGGGGGCCCAAGTGGGAAGCCGTCGCACCAGCCCAGCCAGTAGGGTGTGAGGCGGAGAGACTGGGCTGGGTTCTGGAAACGTTCTGAAGCTAGGGCCGCTGGGCTCTCAGGCTGGCCCGGACGTGGGATGTGAGTGAAGAATCTGGCGGGAAGGCCCGGCCACGGTGGGATGGGGCGGAGCTGGGTCTCTGCTGGCCTCTAGAGCTGGACGTCCTGACTGGGGCTCCGAGAAGGAGCCAGGGCTGGAGACAGACACTGAGAGGCATCAGCTGCTCATTAAGGCTACAGGCCTGGGCCACCCAGGACGGAGTGTGCTTAGACGAGCCAGGAGACCCGAGACCCGAGTCCGCAGGTGCCCAGAGCTCAGAGGCCGGGAGATGAGGAGGGACCGGCAGGGACCAGGCCAAGCCCGAGCCAGAAAGCCGAGGAGAACCCGGGGCGGGAGTGTCGAAGCCCGGGGGGAGGCCTACGTCCAGGAAGAAGGGGCGGTGAGCTGGGAGGAGGGCTGCTGCGGAGACAGCAGGATGGGCGCCCAGGAGCCACTGGGCCTGGCAAGGTGGCCCTGACAAGGCCACAGTTTCTGTGCAGTGGCGTGGACAGAACTGATCGGGTGTGTGGGGAGATAGGCTGGAGACAGGGCGCACAGACAGCTTTCGAGGGGGGATTTCTGCAAAAGGGAAGGAGTGGCTGGGGGCAGGGGCGAGGCGGGGCGAGGAGGGAGGGCTCACCTCTCAGATGGTTCGTCATCGTGGACACGAGCTCAGAGCTGGGCACAGCGGGGCACAAGCAGTTCCTGATGGGCGCGAGAGCGGCGGCGGCCCGGCGCAGGACCGGAGGCCAGTGGCCGGGTGGCCGGGTGTGGAGGCACACAGGCTGGGCGTGTCGGCGAGCACGGGGCCTTGCCGTCCAGTTGCTTCTGGTTTCTCTGCAAGTGAGGAGGAAGGTTATCAGCGGAGAGGAAGGAGGCTGGGTGGGAAGGGAGGCGGAGAGCGGAGAAGGTGGGAAAGGTGCCCGGTGGCGGGTGAGCGGACCGCCCAGGCGAGCATCACCACGCGCGCCTGCTGGCAGGGTTGATGGTCTTGAGTGAGGGGACCCAGGTGAGTGCTCGATGGCCCGTCCTCTCCGGCCGCGTCAGGCGCTTGGAAGAGGCGGTGAGTTGGATCTGACCAGGGTTAGGGTCTAGCCAAGACTGGGGAGGCAGGAGGAGGGAGGTGGCGGTCAAGCACACAGGCACTGGGTCACTGTAAAGATGGGCCGTGGGGAGGCGTGCGGAGGAGAGGGACCAGCAGGCGGGGTCCCGGAGGGGAGAAAGGTGTTGGGGTTCGGGCTGAAAGACGGGGTCGTTGGATGTGGGACTTCGTTTTGGAGAGCGGCAGTTAGTGGTGACGAGGCGTGAGTTTGAGCAGGCAGGTGACCTCTGGACGGGAGGAGGACAGGAGCTGAGTCAGAGGCCGGCTAACGTCCCCGGGGGCCCGGGGGGCGGAGGCAGGAGGGCCGCAGATGACCCAGCCAGGAGGAGCTGGGGCAGAGGCCAGCTCAGTGTTTCCTCCTGCGTGATCCCTAAGACGGCCACCCTGGGAGGGGGCTGGCAGCTCCTTCAGGTCAGAGACAGTGTAGGGACCTGTCAGAGGAGGCATTGAGGAAACTAGGAAAAAGCCTGTTCATCTTAGAGTCTTCCCTAAACTCCTTCCTTAAGGAGCACTAATTTCCCTCCGAGTCTGGGCTGGACTTGGATGTGATCTAGTACAGGATGCAGAGTCAGACCTTCCAGGATCCGGCCATACCAGACATTCATCACCCTTCATCCACAACCCCCTTCACGCCCAGCTGTACTCAGTGCCTTCCTGTCTTGTCCTGCCCCGGCCCCCTCCTGGCTCAGATGCCACCTCCTGCAGGAAGCCTCCCAGGTGGCTCTGCTGGAAGTGTTGTTCTCTTGTGTGAAGACCCACAGCTCCTCGCTTGTCTGTCTCTGGTGTTTGGCTCTTGTTCCCATGGTTCCGATCTTGGTGAATATTTATGAATATTTATTTACATGCCTTATCTGTTCTGCGGGAGGTGCAGTTTGGGGGTGGACTTGAGTTTGAACCCCAGCATCATCATCGTCTAACCAGGTGATGACGGGCAACTCCTGTGGCCTCCCCCACCCTCGGTTTTATCTAAAAGTGGGGAAACGGTACGTCCTTCGTGTGGCTCGGGAGAGTGCAGTCACAGGGCTCTGTGCTTGGCACGGGTGAGCCCTGGCGGATGTTTCTCTCCTTTACGTAGAAGTGGCTCAGGGCAGGCACACGGCCCCGCGTCTCCACGGGACCTAACCAAGTGCCTTTCAGGTCTCTGTGCCCAATAAATGTGCCTTTGCTGAATTTGGGAAAGGTCGCTGCAAAGCTTTTCTGTAATATCTTTCAAAAATTCAGAGGGGTTGGAATATACACTCATAGTTTTCAGCTCCTAGTAAAAATGGTTTGCATGTGGCTGTGAAAAATAAGAATTGTCCAGGTCCAGCTATGCCAGAATTACGGTTTTAAAGTATCAATTAACAAAAAAGATTTTTCATATGGCTCTAAAATGCAATGAATTGTGTATGAGACTTACTGCTTTACAACAGAAAAAGTTCCTTTTTTTAAACTTACTAAGACCATTTACAGAGAAAATTGCTTTGAAAACATTCAAGAAATGTAGTGTCCCTTTTTCCATAGATACGTCATTTTGCAATACCTACGACTGTGAGTCTTTGAAAACATTTTATTTTACAAGAAGTATTTAAACACGTTCACTTTTATTATTACCATCTTGATTTTTAATGCTGGATCTTTTGACTTTTCCTAAATCTCTTTTTATACACAGATTTTCAAAAACATTAAAACTGTTATCAAAGCCCTTAAGCTCATTGATGTTAACAAGACGGGTCTGGTCCAACCACATGCGCTGAGGAGGGTTCTGGAGACCTTCTGTTTGAAGATGAAAGATGATGAATACAAAAAGTAAGTAAACGAAGGTATGGTGAGAGATTGCTCAGTAGGACTTTCAGCCAATTTCAAAATGGGACCTGTTGGGTTCACTGGATCCAGGCAGCGTCCTTCCCTCCTGCCTTCTCTGTCTTGACTGTTTTTAAAAGAGGTCCTCAATCTGCATTTCTCCCATGTTCATGAAGCTCTCCACGAATTCTCCAAAGTGAGAGCTAACGGTTCTAATTCCTCCAGTCCCCGCGGGTGAGAGTCATCTGGCCTGCAGCTTTGAACGCATCTCGACGATCTAAGTCATCCATCGCCAGTGGTCTCTCTTTGCCTGCCTGGGACCTCGCCCACCACCCCATGGGTTTCCAGTTCACAGTTGACTTTTACTCAAAGCCCGGGGTTAGGAGAAGAATGAAAAATTTCAGGATTTATTTGTTGGTTGATGTGCTCCCTATTGGCTCTCCATCCTGACATAATAACAGAAGCTTCATTTTCCTTTGAGGACTTTGTTGCTGAGTTTGGGGTGGGCATTGCAGCAGGGGGACGTTAGCTGCTTCTTGGCGTTGGAAAGCCGCCACCTGCCCCTGACGCGAGGGCGGTGTGGGGAAGCCTGCACAGACTTTTTTTTGAGCCTCCAATAAACTCCAGGTCGTTCAGAAAAGCCAAATGCTTGGATTCTGTGGCTACTTGAGTATTGAATGGAAGCCACTGGAAGGGGGGGGGGCTGTGTTTAGCTTAATTTATATAGTGCCCAGCCAAGAGGCCCTCGTCTTCCCGCCTTTCCCCACTTTTCTGAATATCCTCTGGGCCATTAACAAAAGTACCAAGCCTGATGATTTCACCCCGAGCCTCAGAGTTTCGCATCACACCGCAGTTATAAATCGCCACTGACATGGGTCTTTGTGGTTGCGTCCATAGTGTTATAAAGACGACGTTGCCTCTGTTAGTGGAAGAATCTGCTTCTGGAGCAAAAACAAGTCTAGAGGGCAGGTGCCAACCTCACAGGCACTGCAGGGTCTGAAAAACAAGGAGACTTTTAAAATATGGATATTTCCCAGTATTTTGAATATTTTCTTCCTCTTTTTTTTTTTTTTTTTCTCCTTATAACCCACCTCAGAATATAAAAGACATAATAGATGTTTTAATTTTTACATCTTTCCGACTGGGAAAATGTCCAGAATAAGATCCAAACAAAACAAATTAAATAATTCTGTGCACGCGATTATAGAACAGAAGCAGCGCTCTTCTAAAACGAGCAATCAAAAAGCAAAACAGTGTTTTATTTGACAATAAACCTTGTGTTTGGCACTAGTTTCCAATCTAGTAAATCTATAAAAAAATGTTACTGTCTGTTTCCCCATCTCACAAGTATTGAATAGTAAAGAACTCCACAAATTTTTATTCGAGATATTTTTTTAAGCCTTAAAAACAATACTGTCTGCATGATAAGGCTTGAGGAACTTAACGCAATAGAATTGCTTTCCTTCAGAATAGAAAAGCAGAAGGTCAAAAGTAACCATTTCTTCGGTTGCTGTAATGCTTTTCTTATGGAAGCTCAAGAATATACTCTTTCCTTGAGTAGCTGCTTCAGTATTAACTTTGTCTTTTTAGTGTTTGAGCAGGAAACACAATGCAGTTTTGAATCCTTTTTTTTATCTAACAGCTTTCTATTTAATATCAGCCTTCGGCGTGCAGCGAGGTAGGAGTGGCCTGGGCTTTGAAGCCAGGCGCGCTTGGGGTCAGGTCTGTGTCTGCCCTCCCTAGTTGCGGGGCCTCTGGAAGCTCCTGGGCCTCTCTCAGACTCGGCTCTCTCTTAAAGAAATGGGGACTGAGGAGCCCACCTTGCAAGGCTGGCGTGAAGATTCTGCGCCTGCAATGTACCTGACATGCAGTAGGTGCTCGTTTCACATCGATGCTATCGTAATCGTAAAGATTCCACGAGTGTCCTTTCCTCTTGGAGAAACAGTTCTCTTCAGGCTGCAGAATGCCATGCAGCCTATGGAAGCAAGGAGCAGGGGAGGAGATTATCTCCAAGTTCCATACTTAGCCAGCGTCCCGAGACCTGCCGGGGTTTGTTCTTCCTTTTCCATCTCACGCCATCCTACTTTCCTCTCCATTGCCCTGCAGGATAAAGTATTTGAATCCGGGTAAAATAATTTATGAGCGACCTTGAAAAACAAAGAAACAAACAAACGCACTAGAATTCAGCCTGCTGCCTGGGCAGATGAATGAAGCCCAAGGCACTGTTCTGGGTGGTGATGCTGGAGAGGTTTGTGGGTCAGTTGGCCTCATTCCCTTTGCATCTGAAGTCAGCTTTCCCATGTCACCGTCCTGCCCTGGGTGTCTGCACATGTGTGAGTTCTCCTGCCCACACTTCAGGTCCCTGGGGAAATGGCCTTGGTTGCTGTGTCTTAAGAATGGTTCTGTCTCCCATGCCTTGATTCTTGTTAAAAAAAGCCTTTTGAGATGCTGCATCCTTGAGAAGTACTGAGGCTTCATTTTTGAATTTTATCTGTAGGAAATATTACCATGGAATTGTGTCTGTCCGTTCTCAGTGACTGTG
This sequence comes from Aethalodelphis obliquidens, assembly GCF_003676395.1. Classification (NCBI taxonomy): domain Eukaryota; kingdom Metazoa; phylum Chordata; class Mammalia; order Artiodactyla; family Delphinidae; genus Aethalodelphis; species Aethalodelphis obliquidens. The sequence continues at coordinate 59,340,480 of NW_020837952.1, read as the reverse complement.
TAGCAGGTATTATGAATGCGGTGGGCTGGGCATTAGGAAAGGTCAGGATTCTCTTATGAGCCAATACCAGTTTGAAGGGATGCTGAATTTTCACCAAAAATAGGAAGGTTGGTGATGAGATTTTTATCGGCATCCTGACATTCTCCTGGAGCTGCAGAGTGGCCGGGACTTTCTGTAGGACGGCAACTCAAAAAGGAACACTTTAGGTGCCGCCTTCTGGATTCTTGTGCTTACAGCTTGTTTTTGCCAGACAGAGTCTTTGGATGAAAGATGGAGCTATTTAGGGAGTTTCAAGATTAACATCTGGCAGCTATCATATCTCAAGATAATTTTTCTTACTAGAACAATAGGCAAGATTCATCAAAGTGGAAAAAAAGGTATGCGTTGAAATGAATACATGACATCACTCTTTGTTAAATTTGGAAACAGAAAAATAACAACTACTTTAAGTGATAATTACTAAATTTTTAGAAAGCAGCATGAAATTAGATAATTATAGAAACCAACACATATGGAGATAATATAACCAAACATTTAAAAACTGTCAATTGTTTATAAATGTAATAATGCAGAGATCATCTAGAAAACCATTTATCAAGTGGCAGGTTTGAATAGTAGAAATTTCATTTTAGAGGAAAAAAGAATCCAAACATTGTATTTATCTTAACTTTAAAAAAAGAGTATCTCAGTGTATTTCAGGGAGAGACCTTGGTTAAGTGTTTTCAAAATTTCTCTTTATGCATAGACAGCCTAGAATGCTCCGAGAAAAGCTGCCCCGCTCCCACCATCGACTGCTGTAACACAATACGCCATCCTGGGCACAGTTTCTCTCTGCGAAATGATATTCTTGGTCAAGAAGGTGGGCTATGTTCTCTCCTCCACCGGCTGTAGATTTCTCTGGTTATAGAAATTTTATGCTGACTCATGGCCCAGATCCATTCCCCCCAATTATTAAAGGAAGTGGGGAACTGCTTTTGCTGTCTGACTGCAGGGGTGCTCCTCACCCCCACCGGAGAAGGGAGAAGACCCTACGGGGTACAGGCAGGGGGCGTTCCCTTAGCGGGTCCTGAGACGTACCTCTGCACGCAGATCTGTACACAGCCATCTAGAGAGAGAGTGAAGTGATCTCCTCCTAAATATTTGCATTTTTAATTAATTAATTAATTAATTTTCAAACTGAAGTATAGTTGATTGTGTTAGTTTCAGGAGTATCTGCCTTTTTAAAATCTTACAGTAACATTTCGTAGGGTTTACTTCTTTATTCCAGCTCTAGCTAGAAGCACACATTAAAATTAATGCCAACCCCAGAGTAAAGGATACCTTAGTAAAAAAAACTTGCTTCATTTAGATTCTCTGTATCATAATTTCTGAATACTAATGAACAGTTCTATTTTAGGTTTGCAAAACACTACAACATTGATAAAGATACTGCAGTGGATTATAATGTTGTTCTGAAGAACCTCAGTACAAATAATGACTTGAACCTTAAATATTCTATGAGAAGTCAAGGTAAGTATTTTAAAGTATGATTTCAGTATCCTCTGGCGTGGTAATTCCTCGTCTGTGAATCTGTCCTAAGGAAACACTTTCAAATATGGAAAATGCATTATCCACAAAGACTGTCATGGTATCTTTATTTATAAGAATAACATAAATGCCTAACAACAGGAAAAGGGTTAAGTGAGTCACAGCCTATAGACATGGTAAGATGTGCATCCACAAGCAATGATTTCCATAAAGTTAATCATAACATGGAAAATGTATGTGGAATATCAGTAAATGATTGGAAAGAAATTCCAAAATACAGATTGTCTTTAAGTGATAAGTGGGTGTTTGATTCTTTCTGCTACTTCTGTATTTTCAAAAATTTTTGTTAATGAACATGTTACTCCTTTAACGATGGGAACAATCTTGATACAAAAGGGCAAATAGTTGAGTAGATGGTATGGTTATACCGGACATGTAAGGCTGGGCTCACGCAGGCATACAACCTTGAGAAGGAAAAACTTTCCTCGTACTGATATTCTTTATCCCAGCCTCTAGAACATAATGCCCAGAGTTGCACAGTTCTGGAGAGAGCAGGGGTCCAGTTCCTCGCGGATGGGTATATGAAAAATGCAATCGGAGAGTCTCCCTTCCAGGCCTTTGGTCATTTGAGGCAAGCAGTTTCTTGCCTCAGGGGTTTACCACGTGTGTACTGGCTCATTCAAGATGGGTTGTCACTGTCTGGTTTCAGTGCAATTCATTGCAGCAAGTATGTACTAATACCTTCTATGATTCCCAGATCTGCCTGACTAGCAAACTTAAAAATTACAAATTCTTAGATTTCAGCTCAGTTTCACTAACCAAGATAGCTTAGAGCAGACCCCAGGACTCTACTTTTCAAAGCCTTCCAAGTTTTGGGAATTACTAGACAATATGACCTTCCAAGGATGCTTTCATCCCTTACATTTTGTTAGTTCATGTGCAAGTCCCTGTACTGCTAGATCCTTCACTGGGTACAAAGCCAAGGAAAATAATCTGACTTTAAGAAGTATGTGTGCGTGTGTGTATGCGTGTGTGTTTGTATGTATGTGTGCATGTATATAATAGGACAGGTAAGACACAAAACAAGTCACATAAAAAATAACACTAAAACACATCTATTTCTTGTGCTCTGTGTAGTTACTTTTTAAACCTTAGTTTTAATTTTATTTCTCTCAACAGTTTTGTGAGGTGGGTATTATTATCCCATTTTTTTAAATGAGAAAACTTGACTCCAGGGTGCTAAATGAATTTAGCTAGGAAATGTCTTGGTGTTCAGCTTTCTGCATCAATTTTCCAGAACACAGTATACTTTCAACCTGAAAATTCAATTCTCTCTTCATTTCAAGGATTCGTTTGTTTGTTTGTTTTTTAGTAATATTGTACATCTTTTTTTTTTTTTTTTTTTGCGGTACGCGGGCCTCTCACTGTTGTGGCCTCTCCCGTTGCGGAGCACAGGCTCCGGACGCGCAGGCTCAGCGACCATGGCTCACGGGCCCAGCCGCTCCGCGGCACGTGGGATCCTCCCGGACCGGGGCACGAACCCGTGTCCCCTGCATCGGCAGGCGGACTCTCGACCACTGCGCCACCAGGGAAGCCCTGTACATCTTTGAATAAAGTTTCTGTTCCACTTTTCAGATTAACTTCAGTGATACAAACTACCCTTATGTTGAGTTGTTTTGTCTTCTCTATTGACTAAATTATCTTGAAGTGCTTTATTCTCTGTCTTTTTCCTTTGTACTCACAAGGATCATCTTAGGCCTTTTAGCTATACCTGTAATTTGATTTTCACTTTAGTCTATGCTACTCTTTGCTATGTCCACTTTATTAATTACTTCTATAATGTTGTTTCCTTTGGCCTACTATATTGTTTTCCGCTCTCATTTTATTGTTTTATCATCTTGTTGTTGAGCTCTTGTTTTAATGAATTCGTGTTCTTATTAAAATGTTCTGTAAAGTAATTTTGTGCCTTGAATTACATTTTCTTCCAAGGTGGGAGCTGTGCCTTTTTGTGTTATGCTCCTTTCCTTCCTTCTCTATCCACCAGCCCCTTCCCGCAGCTTTTTTCCTGTAGAGTTTGTGTAATTTTAAGGAATTTGGATTGATTGAGCATTTTTATTCCATTATACATCTTTAGCTAATCAGAATCTATCTTCAGATAATATTATACTAATTCACATGAATTATAGACTTCAAACAGCATTTTCTGAATTCTTCCCTCCTGTCCTTTGTTATATCGCTGTCATACATCATACTTTTACATACACTATAAACACAGGCAAGCCATGTGGTGTGGCCAAAAAACAAACAAACAAACAAAGTACAGGATATGTTGCTCAGCTTCTGTTATTCTGAGAATACCTATCTGTTCATTTCATTAGTAGTATATTTTCCTTCATATTCTCAAACACTGTTATTTAAAAAATCTAAATTTTAAAATGCTTTAAAATTTTTACCTGCTAATTTCAACATCTAGGTCATTTTAGGATTTGGTCTTTATTGATTACCTTTTTAAAAAAATATGGATCATAGTTTCCTGTGGGATTTTTTTTTTTTTTTTTTTTTTTTGCCTATGTCTAGTAATTTTGGAATTTATCCTGGATATAGTAAATTTTGCATTGTAGAGACTATGGAGTCTGTTACGTTCCTCTGAAGAATTTAAGTTTTTGTTTTAGTAGCCAGTTTACTTTAGTAGAAGACTAATCTTTGTCTTCCCTGAGGGGTCAACACATGAGATCTTTTTTCTGCTGTTTTAGCCTTAGCTGGGCTTCTTGTTTTCTGCTCTACACATCTATAGTTCCCAGTGTTAGCCAGTGATTTTGGCAGAGTTTATTCACGGGCTTTGGAGATCCTCTGCTATGCCTTTCTTTTTGTGCTTTCCCTCCTTACTTTCTAGCTGCTGTGGTAGTCCTGAATTCTCTTTTTTTGATTCCTAAAACCAGTAAGATCCTGGGTTTATATCTAAACTCTAGCCACTTAGCATAAGGTTCCAGGTGAAGCCTGCCCTCAGGCAAAAGGCCAAATAACAGGAAACTCCATCTTTCCAAGGGTTGACTCCAGTTTATGTCATTTGCTCTCCAATGCCTTCAGAGAGTTTTTTGTTTATATTTTGGCTAGAGTTTATAATTGTTATCTGCTGGGAGGTTCGCTCCAATATGAGCAAATCCACCATAACTGGAAGCAAAACTTTCAGGCTGCCCATATTAAGTTTCTTCTTGCTTCAGTTTATGCTAGTAAATTTATTTATTTATTTGCTTTGCTGATAAATAAATTTATTTTTACTATTTTTACTAATTTTTATTATTTTTTCTTTTGCTTATTTTATTAAGTACTGTAAGAAGGGAGTCTCCATTTCATTTGCAGCAGCCCATTATCTGTGACTTTTCTATACATGGGACAATATTTGTTTTCTGTGAATTTTGCATATTTCTGTTTTTGCTACTTTTGTTCTGAAGACGCCATCAAGACCTTGCTTGTCAAAAGCACCATGTCTTTGGGCACATGGAGAAATGACATTAGGGGCTGAATCCCTTTTGCTGCACCTATGAAGTACATACTTGCCCCCTTAAGTTTTGGATTTCCTCTCTACTCCATTTCAAATCAGCTAGAATCCTTCAGAGGAAATTTTGGGGCAATCGGAAGGCGGCAGGAATTATTCAGCTGCACAGAAGAGCGAAAGCTGGTCTAACTGTGATGTGAGCGGAGTCGCTGGACGTGGCTTCATCGAGTTTGTTGGCCAGCCTGCAGTAGCAGCTAGAGCGGTACGGCGGAGGAGGTCCCGCACTGGGGGTGAGCTCCCCCAGGGCGGGCCTCACGCCTCGGCCCCGCCTCCGCCCTCCACCCTGGCGTGCTGTTTACGGAGCACCAAGGGGTTTCCCTAGACGTGCTGTGTGTGTCCTCTAAGCCCCCATTAGAGTAGCAGTGCCCAGCGCAGAGTAAGTGCAGGACCAAGGCATCAGAAAGCTGGGGCTGAGACCTGCCTCACCGAGTGATACCTGCGTGGCTCCCTTGTCTCTCAGTGAGGCTCTCGCAGCTTCTATGCTCTGAGAGCCCATGTTTCAAATGCTAGGCCCTCTGAAGCCACGGAATTCCAGACTGCGTTCTAAAGGGCTGGTTTTGTATTCTATCATGTAGCCAGAGGGGGTCCACCGGGGGAGACTTACTTTTTTTCTTCTCTTTTCTTTTCTTTTTCTTCTTTTTTTTGAGGTAGGAAATAGAATTCCAGACGACTAAACTGCAGCTGAGTAGTTACAAGTGTGCTTAATTTGAGTGGAGCTTATTTGCAGACATTTTAGGAAATAAATCTGGGAAATCATTTGTGATTCTTTGCAGTTGACTTTGAGAAAGAAAATGGCTATATCTTAGATTTGTTTTATTCTCTTTTATTATAAAAGTAATAAGTGCTCGTTGCAAAAAGGCCAGAAAACACAAAAACACAAAATCACACTTCCCTATAATCCTACCACTGTATTCTTTTGGTTATTATCCTCCCAGGTTTTGTTTCTGGTGCATAGATAGATAGATGGATGGATGGATAGATAAGCAAATACGCAAAATAAGTGTTAAAATGAAAATTAAATCATGCTAGTTGTTCTTTCAATCATGAAACAATATCAAGGAAAACTTTTTGCATTCATGATTTAGACAGGCCCTTTGTTTTTAATGTCTATGAACCATAATTTATAAAACCAGTCTTCTATTAATGGGCATTTAAATTGTTCCATTTTTTTCCCTTCTTATAAACAGGACAGAACAGATCCTTACACATATGGATCTGTCCTATTATTCCATTAGTGTAAAGTTCTAGAAGGGGATTTGAGAATATTCAAGGACCACGTTTTCTGTATACAAGCCAGCACTGATTTCTTTCTTTGTCATTTGCCTTAATCCCTGCCTATTTGACAAGTAGGGAAAAATTAACTTGTGTTAATTAGACCTTTTAAATTACCAATGAGTTTGAGCAGTTTTTCATACGTTTCTTGGCTTTCTAAAAAACCTTTTTTAATGTGAATTACCTGTTTAAACCTTAGTCTGTTGTGTGATTGGGGATTTATGTTATCCTTTTGATTCTTAAGAGCTACTCATATATTGAGCAAATTAACCTGCATTTCTCACATCTATTAACAATAGTTTTTCCCACTCGTTTTTCTTTCATTGTTATTTGTGTATTTTTTTAACAAACAAAAATTAAATATTTATATTGTCAGACCTATCCATTATTTAAATGATTTCTAGCTCTAATGTGTTCTTTGGAAGGAACTTTTCACATAGTGATTATGTATTACACGTATTATGTATATTCATCTTAATTTTCTTCCACTACTTTTATGGTTTTATTAGTCTGTTTAGTATATATTTACTCTATCCAGATTTAGCCTAGATAAGGTAGCAAGTAGATTAATTTTATTTTTTTCTAATGTCCGTCCAGTTATTTCAACAGCACTTATTATATAGTTCATGTTTTTGGTTTATTTGAGTCTTAATTTTTACCAGACAGGTGATGATGAAAAGGAAACACTTAATATTCAAATGTACGTTTGACAGTCTTCATAAACTGGAGTTCTTTTGTCTTAATAGAGGTCCCATGGGAGGACCAACGAGTCAAAAGTTCCAAAAGAGATTACCTCCCCAGTCCTGTTTCATCTGAAGATATCTGGAAAAACTGCTCCTTAGATGAAATTGAGAGGACCTTTTGCCAAGAGGTAAGAATGTTCTCCTAGTGCCAGGGTTATCTAAAATGTGAACAGAGAGAGTAGATGGCTGTGGAAGACCATTAGGTCTAGACGTTATTTCTAAACTGCTTTGAACCACCTCTGCTTCCTCAAGCCCTGGGACCTCCTCCAGCTTCTCGTAACAACAATGCATGGATGATGGTAACGATGATGAGACATTAAGTACTTCCTTGGTGCTACTCACACACTAAATGTAATAAGAAAAATTTAAGACTTATATAACGACATGATATATATATATGTTTTTTTTTTTCTTTTGAAAAGTTACAATAGAGGGCTTATCCTATCACATATAAAATATTTTTAAAGGTATAATAATTAAAACATTATGACAGTGGTGCAGCAGTGAACATTCAAATTGATTTAAAACAGTAGTTGGGTAGTGGGCCAGTCTTGATATGTGAATTTAGCATATGATGTGAGGCATTCCAATAAAGTATGGTGGGGACGAGGGAGGAGAAGATTCAGTAATTATTACTGGGATAATTCGCTAGCCAGCCATGTGGGGAAGAAAGCTTGGAACCTTCCACTCTCCACACCAAAATAAATTCGGTATGCCCCCACTATTTAAATTTAAAAATAAATAATCTAGGTGAAAATTTTTAATCTTGAAATTTAGACTTTTAAGCATGAAGTAAAGCCCCAAAGCCATAAAGAAAAAGACTGATAAATTTGACTATATTAAAATGAAAAAGTATTTGTACAGCAAAACTTTGTACAAACAAATGATAAACTTGGCAAATCATGTGCCACGTAAATGACAGATAAATAATAACTGTTCCTAACATACGTAGAACTTTTATAAATTATTAATATAAAACTTTCAGTAGAAAATCATCAATGCAGAAAAAATTAACAGAAGCCAATATTGATAAGGGCGTTAGGGGGGGAACGCATGAATATTCTGTTGGTAAATCGGTAAAACTGGTTTTCTCTTGTTGTTGTTAATGAATTATTGTTTTTATGAAAACATGACCATTCCAAAAAACGTAAGCAATTCTGAAAAGTATAAAGAAGAAAGTAATAAATTATTCAAAATCCACCACCCAGAAATAATCAAAGGCAACATTTGGTGAACATAATTCTAGGCCTGTCTTTATTCTATGTATAGAAGGATTGCTGCATCGGCAGGTGGGTGGGTGGATACATAGATAGAAATAATTTTATAGGAAGAGAATCATGCTCCTTTTTACAAATAAATCATATTTAATTTAAATTTCTTTTAATTTACCAGAAGTAAAAAAATAAATCATCATCATCACCCTCATAATTAACCCTTTTATGGGGCTGCCTCTGTGCCAGACAGTGTTGTAAGCGCCCCTCAGGTGTTCAGTCCTCACGGCAACTCCAGGAGTTAAGCACCATTGTCATCCCGGGTTCAAGATGAGGAACCTGAAGCACGAGGAGGCTTAATGACCTGCCCCAGGTTACCCCGCCAGAAAGTCCTGGGGCCCAGTCTGAACCCCGGGTGCTCCACATGATATAATGTCCTCAAGTGAAGCCAAAGATATTTCTGAACTTTGGATAAATATTTCTTTACCACAAGAGATACCAGGTCCCAAAAAGAGTTTTGAGACAAAAAAAGAGATTAAGAAAGCCGTGAAGAGTTGGAGAAGTGATGGTGTTTTGAAGGATGTCTCAGTTACAGTCAGCGCAGGCTGGCTATGAAACTCCTTGTGATTGGCACTTCCTGTGTTTCTTCCCAGCCCCTCCCACCTCACAATTTTTGCTGTTTATATTTTGTTCTCAGTCAGAGTTTATAATATTTACATTTTGTTCTCCTACTGTAATTCCCCCAGTTGTTTTGCCTGTGTTTTATATTTACATGGATTTAATGCACGTCGCTCTACTCCAGTGCTACCATAGCTTATCCCTTTCAGAGTTCTTTATTTTGATTTATTCTTTGGTTGGCTGGATTTCATTGTCAAGTAATTCCCTCAAGAAAGGCTCATGGGTGCTTTATTCCTTTTGTTTTTTCATACTATCTCTCCCTTTTTTTTTATTAGAACAACAACGTAGCTGGGTATAATTCTTCCATCATTCTTTCTTTTCCTCAAAATGTTGTTTTTCTACATTGCCTTCTGGCATTGGGTGTTCTTGAGAAGAATCCTGAGGTCGACTGATTTTTTCCCCCTTGTAGATAATTTTTTATTCTACCAGGATGCCTAAACTATTTTTTCTTAATCCTTGAAATTAAAAAGCAAAACGAAGACTGTCTTGGCATGGAGCATTTTGCCAAAGTTTCCTGGAACACAGTATATTCTTTTGACGTACAGATTTAGTTCACTTCAGGAAAATTTTCCCTGTGTCACATCACTAAAACCTTCTCCCTGCATCCTTCTCTCCCTCCCTTCTGTCTTCCTTCCATCTTTCCTTCCTTCAGTGGTATCCTCAGTTATCCTTATATTGGATCATCTTTGTCTATCCTTGATGGTAATTATCTTCTCTCAAAATGCCATACTTTTTTTTTTTTTTTTTTTTTTTTTTGCGGTACGCGGGCCTCTCACTGTTGTGGCCTCTCCCGTTGCGGAGCACAGGCTCCGGACGTGCAGGCTCAGCAGCCATGGCTCACGGGCCTAGCCGCTCCGCGGCATGTGGGATCTTCCCGTACCGGGGCACGAACGCGTGTCCCCTGCATCAGCAGGCGGACTCTCAGCCACTGCGCCACCAGGGAAACCCAAAATGCCATAATACTTTTGTCCTTTTCCTCCGCCTTATTGGGAATCTTTCAAGCCATTGTTTTTTTTCTTTTTTTTTTTTGACCACACCTTACGGCTTACAGGATCTTAATTCCCCGACCAGAGATGGAACCCAGGGCCCTGGCAGTGAGAGTGCTGAGTCCTAACCACGGGACTGCCAGGGAATTCCCAAGCCATTCCTTTACTATTAATTTTAATTTCAGCCTTGTCTTTTATTCTTGCTGTTTCTAATTTGTTATTAGTTCCTGTAATGATGTTGTTTTTTTTTTCTATTTTCTTAGCTTTGAAATATCCTTCTACTCTCTTTCATGGTTTGTTTTTTTTTTCTTTCTTTCATTGTTTTATCATCTTGTCTTCAAGCTTTTCTTTTAATGAATTTATATTCTTATTTAGTTCCTTTTTATAGTATGAAAGCTTTGCTGGTGAGAGATATATATATATATTTTTATATATATATATATATATATATTTTTTTTTTTTGTATCCTGTTCTCCTACAGATTGGGTTCTTTGTCTTTTGCTTGATGTTCGTTTGTTTCTTTCTTTTTCTGTAGTGTGTTTGCATAGTTGTAAAACCATTTATTTTCATCCTGCTTGTGCTTAGGTTGAGATCCACTCATATTATGGAGGTAGCTGTATTTTCATTTTCACTGCTGTACAGTTCTCCATTAGCTATATATATGCACAGATAATGCGCTGCCCAGGGATGGGCATTGGATTGCTCCCTGTTTTGTGCTCATCCGAACGATGCCACCATAAGTGGTTGGCTCCGTATCTTCTGGTGCATGCCTGCTAAGGTGTCTCTGAATTACACCCAGCATTCCTTGCTAGGTTGTAGGGAGCATGCTCCTCAGCTTTCATTGGCAGTATCCAGTTATTTTTCAGAATACCAATTCACACTCCCATTGGGAGCATATGAGAATTCCTGTTGTCCAATGTACCCACCAGCTCTTGATATCATTAGAGTTGTCCATTTTTACCAGTCTGATGCGGATTAAATGGCATTTCAGCTATAATTTAAATTTTGTTTCTCTTTTTACTGATGTGTCAGATAGCTCCTTACATTTTACAACCTTTCTTTAGAACATTTTTGGTAAAAATGTATCCATTTTTAACAAATATTTATTGAGTGCCTACCACATGCCGAATTGTGCTTCATTTTAGATAATTATTAGCGAACAAAACAGGGCACAATCTTGGCTCTCATGGAGATTGCATGACCTTACATCAGGGAGAGAGATGTTAAACAAATACACGTCCATAACTACCATTTTCCTAGAGTGGTATGACAGAAAAGGACGGGGTATTATAGGAGAGAATAACAAGGGGAGCCTCACTTAGATTGGGGGTCAGGGGAACATTTATAAGACGCAAGTGTTTAAACATGGGAAATGGGTGTGCCTTTCGCTCGTCCGTCCCTAACATGACGGCTGCCCTGTATCATCTCCAAAGTGTGATGCAGATACACACTAGTTCTTGTGGGAAAAGTTTCATGACATGTCATTAAATGAAAAAAGCATTTGTCAAAACTGAAAGTGTAGTATGGTCCCATTTTTGTAAAATTATAATATATGTTTATGTGATCATGTTGGAGTTTTTGGAACACCATATAAAAACCTGTGGGTAGTGAGACTTCCGGTATCTTTATGTCCTTTTTTATACTTTGCTGAATTGCTTGCATGTTTTTGTTTGTTTCATTATAAACAGTAATGATGAAAATTCCTAAAAAGTTTTACGTGTCGCAAAGACATTACTTCTGGGGACTTCCCTGGCGGCCCAGTGGTAAAGACTTCACCTTCCAATGCAGAGGGTGCAGGTTCAATCAGATCCCTCGATCCCTGGTCAGGGAGCTAAGATCCCACATGCCTCCGGGGCCAAAAAAACCAAAACATGAAACAGAAGCAGTATTGTAACAAATTCAATAAAGTCTTAAAAAAAAAAAAACCAGAAAAACAAAGACATTACTTTTGTTTCATTCCTGCTTTTCTTCTAAGAGCTCTGGATTATGTCAAAACACTCTCCTGAAAAAAGCCTGATTGGAGACTAAACGCCATTAAGATATTAAAAGCAGGTTTCATTAATCCAATAAATATACTGAGACCAGACTCCGTGTCTGGCTTTGGCTTCCCTGCACTAGAGGCTTCCCCCAGGCAGCCCACCTCCCCGAGAGAGAGATGGGCACATTTAGCCACATTTTGGGTTAATCTTATGCAACTTTCTAAGAAGCTGAGGCCCTGTAAGTCTCTAGATTCTTTTCAAGATTTCCCCTTAGATTTCCGATATTCCTGTGCACCTTCAGGAAGCCTTAGTGAATGTGCTCCTTATTCCTGTAGTGGGGAGAGACACTTGTCCATATATTTCCATGCTCCAGCAGCTTTTTAAACGTCCCCTTTTGCACCAAGTTGGTGTTTCTTTTGTTTATCTTCGTATCCCAGTTAGCAGGAAAAAAGTGAATTCGGACAACGTGGAGAGGGTTGGAAATATCGAAGAATATTGTTATTACTCAGTAATAAACAGCAGGAAAACCTTTGGAAATAAAACCAATCTTCATAGCATTTTTATGAGTCATACAAAAATCAGTGGTTAACCTACTTTACTGCATTTTAGAAGTCCCATAAGCAAAGCTGATTCACCCTGGTTCTTTGTAATTCCCCCCCGCCAAAAAAAAGGATAATTAAAGAAATGTCCAATGTGTACGATGTTTATGAAATCCTAACGATTTCCCTTACAGTCAAAGCTACTTCTCTTTTTAATAAAATGTCACCAGCTTTTTGTTTGATTGACCTGACTTAATCAGGAGCAGCCTAGCATGGGCTCACAGTAGGGATGGGTTGAAAGTATATTAAGAAAGATGTATCAAACTGGCAGATCCACCAAGTATTTTTAGCTCTGAAATTTGAGTTAGAGCTATTGTATGTGCTGTTTTTCCCTGAGAAACTTGTCTGCCTTGTCAGTTGAGTAGCTGTGACTGGGGATACTGTTTTGTAGTGAGCTCATCAATTAAACATTTGAAGTTCAGTACATGCCATAGTAACCTTTTTGATCAGTTTTGGAAAGGAAAATGTGAAGAGGTTTTGGTGAAAATAAAGTGGTTGAGCAGCTCTGTGCCGCTGATTTCTGTGAATGCTGTAATTTTAATTCACCACAGCTTTCAAAGTCCTATGAAAAGGTTGAAAAGGCCCTGAGTGCAGGGGACCCGTCCAAACGTGGATACGTATCTTCGAATTACCTAAAGGTTGTCCTCGACACCTTTGTATACCGATTACCAAGAAGAATTTTCATCCAGTTAATGAAAAGGTAAGAGTCCCGTTGTTTCCTTGACATTTTTTTTCCCCAAACGTCAACTGTGAGGATCGGGAACAGCTTTATTTATTTTTTATGAATGTTTTAGACTTTTTTACTATTGAAAATTTCAAACACATGCAGAAGTAAAGAGAATAATGTAACGAATCCACGAATGCTCCCACTACCCGTCTGCAACTTCCCACTCACTCATGGTCAATTATTTCATTGCTATCCCTGCCCATTTTTCCTCAACCTCAGATTTTTTTTTTTTTTTCCTACGGTACGCGGGCCCCTCACTGTTGTGGCCTCTCCCGCTGCGGAGCACAGGCTCCGGACACGCAGGCTCAGCGGCCATGGCTCACGGGCCCAGCCGCTCCGCGGCATATGGGATCTTCCCGGACCGGGGCAGGAACCCGCGTCCCCTGCATCGGCAGGCGGACTCTCAACCACTGCGCCACCAGGGAAGCCCAACCTCAGATATTTTTGAAGCAAATACCAGACATCATATTTCATTGAAAAGATCTATGTCTCTCGATAAGAACTCTTTTTAGAAACATGGTGAAAATACTGTTTCACACCTAATAGAATTATCAATAATATTAATAAATATCCAGTCAGAGTTCAAATTTAACTGATTGTCTCACATTTTCTTTTATAACTTATTTGAGTCGAGATCCAATCAAATCTGTACGTTGCAGCTGATTGATTTGCCGCAATTCTTCTTCAATCTGCAGGGTCTCTCTCCATTTGTTAATTTTCCCCCCTTAAGATGCACTTGTAGAAAAAGTCTGGATTGTTTGTTATGTAGAGTTTCTTACAATCTGAATCTGACTGATTGCAACCCACGGTGACATGTAATGTGCTCTCCTGTCTCCCTCCCCGCCAGTCCCTGCCCCTGAATTGATACATGCACAGATCCAGGTTCAATTTGGGGGGCAAGAACACTTCATAGGTGGTAGCAAGCATGTATGGACTGCTTGTCTTTCTTCTTGTGATGTTAGCAGCCCTTGTTGATCACCCTATATCCATCAGTTCACTAGGGATTGTAAGGTGGTGACGCTCTGTGTCTACTGTTGCTCCTTTATTAGTTGGAGTACTTCTGTAATGCAAACTTCCCCTTTCCAACCATTTGGTAACAATGAGACACAGTTAGTGTAGAAAAGGTAGGATCTCTTTGGTTCTTTCCCTTCACTTACTATTTTTCAAAATAATGAATTGGTTTCCTAGCATCCTCCAGAAGTGAGCAATGAGTGACTTTTCTTAAATGTTATTATGAGCTCATGAATGTTAACGTATTTGATGCCTTTCAGTTCATTACAGTTGTTATTCTCCTTGATACTCAATTTGTTCTGTCTTGGCCACTGGGAGGCTTTTTGTGTTGGCTCCGGAGTCCCGCTGGTGTGACCCTAGTAGTCTTTGATAACATTTCTTGGTATAACGAAATGCTCTAGGCTCTTCTGGTACATCTCTTGCCTCAGACCTGGAATCAGCCATTTCGCCAAGGACTCCTGTTTACTTTTATTTGGAAATGGTATATATAGACCAAACTTTGGGTGAGGAATACTGTCTTTAATTTACCTGGTTTTCTGTCCAGGTAACTCAGAGAACCTTTTCTCAGGGGACATGGGATTGAGGCTGATAGAAAGATTGTCCTGTGAAACTCTGAATAGTTGGAGGACACCTTGGGGTTACCTAGAAAGGAGGGGCATTAGAGAACGAGAAGGAAAAAATAGGACTGAGCTAGACCAGCTGGACCCATTTCCCATAGCACTTCCTTCCCTTCTCAGCACCCTGTGTGTCCAGAGAGAGCCGCCTGTGTGTTACCACCATGGCTTCTAGAGCGAAGGGCATAAATATTTCCATGGCTCAGAAAACAGCTCTGTTTTCCTGCCTGTACATAGTGAAATCTTTTAGGAATTACTTTCTTGGATAGCTAAGAGTTGTATAGCCATTTCTTTTTGTTTCATTTTCAAAATGACACAAGTAATAATGTAGTAGCAGTAATAGAAATCAAAAACAAAAAGTCACCATCCACCTTACATAGCCAATGACTGTTTTCATTTTTCCACATTCTCTTCCACTTTGTATCCACATACATATGTAATTTTTACATATTTGTAATCAAAATGCACCTACAGTTTTATATCACGCTTTTTAAATGGGAATATGCATATTATACCATTCTTCACATTGGCTTCATAGTCTTCAAAATTATAATTTTATGGATGCCTACTGATGCTGGCCATTGTGGGAGGTGCTAAGAATGCAGAAATAAATAGCAAAGAGTTCCTGGCCAGAGTGGCTGCCAGGGGTGATGGCTGTGAAGACTGATGGGCACATAGAGTGAGTGCATTAGGAGGCTGAGGGCGGCCAGAGATGTGGCCGTGTTCACGTGTTCTAGCCAGGGATCCAGGGATTTCTGAGTCATGACCTTTATCATGTCACCCACCCAGAATTCCCAGTGGAACAGGGCGCAAGAGGCAACAGCAGGGTGAATCCCAAGTGCTAATATAAGGACTTATAAATCTGGTATGCCTCTTGGTGCACATATCTGGAAGTGAAGCTTCGTCATATCTTCCTGGCCAACTGTCCCCTTTGTAATTATATCACTACCCTTTTATCCCTCTGGCTTTTATAGTCTATCTTATCTGCTATTAAAATACCCATAACACTTTTCTTTTGATTAGTATTTGTCAGGTATCTCTTTTCCCAACCTCTCGTTTTCACTCTTTTATTGTCATGGTTTCAGTGTATTTCTTGTAAAATAGCATATATCTGTATTTTTAAAATTCCAAAATGAACATCTTTACCTTTGTAATGGGCCAGTTTAGTCTGTTTCCGTTTGTTGTGATAGATGTATTTGGATTGTCCCCACCACTTTACTTTGTACTCTCTATGATTTACTTGGTTCTT
Source organism: Aethalodelphis obliquidens (assembly GCF_003676395.1). Lineage (NCBI taxonomy): Eukaryota > Metazoa > Chordata > Mammalia > Artiodactyla > Delphinidae > Aethalodelphis > Aethalodelphis obliquidens. The sequence continues at coordinate 59,324,328 of NW_020837952.1, read as the reverse complement.
TCTTTTTTCTCCGTCATGTTTGGTTCGGCTGAGCTTTTCTTATCACTCTTTTTTTTCCTCTACTGCCTTGAGACTTAAATATTTTATTTCTATTCTTATATTGATTATCCTTAAAATGTTAACATGTGTTCTAAACTTGTAAAGCCTAAAGCTAATCAGTGTTTCCATTGTCCTGGGTAAAACGATCACTTTCAGCCCACATGTTACCATTGGTTAGTGCGTTTTTTTTTTTTTTTTTCCGTGTTGGGTCTTCGTCTCTAGTTGCAGCACACGGGCTCAGTAGTTGTGGTGCATGGGCTTAGTTGCTCTGCGGCATGTGGGACCTTCCCAGATGAGGGATCGAACCCATGTCCCCTGCATTGGCAGGCGGATTCTTAACCACTGCGCCACCAGGGAAGTCCCTCTCCCATTGCTTTTATTTATTTAATTTATTAATTTTTAAAAATTTATTTATTTGTTTAAATTTTTGGCTGCCTTGGGTCTTTGTTGTGTGGGCTTTTCTCTAGTTGTGGCGAGCGGGGGCTACTCTTCATTGCGGTGCACAGGCTTCTCATTGGGTGGCTTCTCTTGTTGCAGAGCATGGGCTCTAGGCGCGTGGGCTTCAGTAGTTGTAGCACGCGGACTCAGTAGTTGTGGCTCACGGGCCTAGTTGCTCCGCAGTATGTGGGATCCTCCCAGACCAGGGCTCGATCCCGTGTCCCCTGCATTAGCAGGCAAATTCTCAACCACTGCGCCACCAGGGAAGCCCCAACTCTGTAAGACTTTGAAACCCTTCTCTGGTGAAAAATTCATTGTTTCAAAGAAGGCTAATACTCAAAACAGGACCAATAAAAACTGTATATTCGTCCATTTATCCACTCAGCAAATATTTTTTGTGCTCCCGTTACATGCTAGGAAATATTGAGTCCTTAGGGATACAAAGCCTGACTGCAAGAGCTGGGTCTAGTTGGGAGGACAGAAGACATAAAATTTACTGCAATATAAATGCCAGGGGGTGAGAACAACGTGTGTCAAGATTGTTAAGAATGGAGTGACTAGTCATCATTAGCTATTTAATTAAGGACTAATCCAGGCCTGCTGACCTGTTCTCCCACGTCCCACCCTAGAGTGTATGGGTTCATAACCAACTGTAGCCCGTGACAGGAACATTCTCTTAGTTCCAAAATAGCCTGTTTACTTACTTAGTTGTACTGCAAAGGGAGGCTGATTCATGACTCTGCTTGAAACATTAGCTCCTGTCCCACTTTCATGTTTATTTTAGAAAGCAGCATTCGGATGCTTTTGGTACATAGCAATATCTCCCAAGTTAGTTATTTACTGAGCACATCCAATAACTGAATCTCTAGTAACTAACCAGGAGCGCGATGAATTACTTTGCCTCAGACTCATACATGAGCGAGTACCAAAGCGGAGCTGCTCGGCCTCAGTGTCTACCTTGCGAAGTCCGCCGAGCGAGGGGCAGTCTGCGCTGTGGGGCAGGGCTCTGGGGAGGCTCCCAGGGCCTGGAGGTGGACCTATGGGTCTGGGGTTTGCTCTCTGCTCCGGAGGCTGCAGCGCCGCACCTCTGTCCATCTAGAATGCCACTGCACAGTGTGGATTCCAAGGTTTGGGGTCCTGCTTTCGTGGCGGAGACGCTTTAGTTGGTACACCAGCTGTCATTAATCTTTATGCCTATATGACCTGTTCTCTCAGGATGGACAGGAATAGTGCCACTGACTGTGTGCCGGGCCCTGTCTTCAGTGATTTTCTCGTATTCGCTCACTTCGGCCTCTCAGCACCTCTGTGAGGTGGACACTATCATCATCTTCATTCAGTTCTTTCACTTCCTCCTCATTTGCTGAGGAAAGGAACGTGGGGGCGCGTGCCCGGCCTGAGGCTCCCAGCTAGTGAGTGATGGGGCCAGGATTCGAACCGGCTGCTCCAGAGCGGGCGCGTTCCGCCCTGCGCTGAGCCACCTGCTAGCACGTCGGGTGGGCCACCTCTTTAAGGTAAACGAAGGCTTCCGTGTGTTCATCCCCCTCAGCTTGTATTAGTATATTGAAGAAGTAATTTAATTAAAAATAGTGAAATCTTCATCTCCGCTAATGGAGGACTGTAATAATGCTTACCATGCCAAATATGTCACTGATGTACCGCTCGGCAGACAGACTGACGGACACACCTGAGAAGGTGGGGGATTGAGTGCCTGCCCCACGCCGGACCCGGCCATGGGCACTTAGGTCGAACTCATAGATGAACGAGGTGAAGTCCCTGCTGACAGTGAGCTTACCCTCTGGGGCATCACACGAGAGCCACGGCCATCAGATACTTGAGGGCTGCAGAGGGCGTGGTTTCCAACTGACATGCCCGCTCCAACCCCTCTGACCATTTACCTGGGTCTTGGCCACATTCTGGGACCTGGAAGGAGAAGGAGAGCAGAGGGAGAGAGCCAGGAGTGGGCAGGGATGGCATGTTGCCTGGCCACAGAGGGCAGTCCTGGGAAGCAGGTCCCCCTGATGTAGAGAGGAGCGCAGAGCTGTTAGAAGATGCTTTAGAGCCACTCCAAGAAGCTGCGTGTGCTGCCTCCACACACTGGCATCCTCCCTCCACGTGGGCCCATCACCCTGGTCACTTCCATTTACATCAGCTGTGGCTCATTTTCCTGCGCCTGGAAACAATCTGTACTCTGCCTGTTCACGTACTCTTATTCTCGGTGTTATTATTTGCAGCTCACATGACTTTATACATAGAAAGTCCACAAGAATCTTCCAAAAAATATTAGAAGTAATAATAGAATTGAGAAGGTCATTGGATACAAGGTCAATATGCAAAGATCAATAATATTTCTATAACCTGCAGTAAGCAATTAGAAAAAGAAGTTTTAAAATATCATTTCTAAAAATATTTTAAAAAACCAAATACCTAGAAATATATCTAACGAAAAATGTGCAAAATTCTCTACATTGAAGGCTAGAAAGATTGCTTATACAAACAGCCATGCTTTACAAACTTTCAGAAGGCATAGCAGGAGCACTTCTCAGCTAATTCTCTGAGGTCAATATTATCCTGATACCGAAGCCAGACAAAGAGATCACAGGAAAAGAAAATCACAGACCAATATCCTTTGTGAATATAGTTGCAAAAATTCTCAAAAAAGTATTAGCAAAGTGAATCCAGCAACATGTAAAAAGGATTAAACGCTACGACCATGTGAGATTTATCCCAAGACTGCAAGGTTTGTTTAACTTCCAAAAGATCAATTAATGTAATACAAAATATTAATAGAAACAAGGACAAAGCTGCATGATCATAGATGCAGAAACAAATATTTGAAAAATTCAACACTCATTCAGGATAACAATTTTCAACCAACTAGGAATAGAAAAGAAATTCCCTAACCTGATAAAGGGCACTTACGATAAACCCAAAGCTAACGGCATAGTTAATGGTAAAAGACTAAATACTTTCCTCCTGAGATCAGGAAAAGCACAATGATATCAGCTCTAGCTACTTCTTTTCAACATTATACTGAAGTTCTAGACAGTGTAATCAGGAAAGAAAAGAAATAAAATGCATACAGATTGGGAAGAAAGAAGTAAATAAAACAGTCTTTATTCACAGACAACATGATATTGTAATAGAAAATTCTAAGGAACGAACACACACACACAAACTGCTAGAACTAATAAATGAACTCATCAGGGTCACAGGATACAAGATCAATATGCAAAAATCAGTTATATTTCTATAAATTAGCAATGAACAATCTGAAAATGAACTTCAGAAAGCAATTCCATTCACAATAGCATAAAAAGAATAAATTACCTAGGAGTCAATTTAAGAGAAGAAGTGCCAGGCTTGTATACTGAAAATTATAAAAAACTGTTGAAAGGAAAAGAAGACATAAATAAGTGAAGAGGCATTCCATATTCATGGATTGGAAGAATCGATAGTATTAAGGTGGAAATTCTCTCCAGATTGATCTGTAGATTCAATGCAAACCCCATCAAAATCCCAGCTGGCTGTTTCCCAGAAATTGAAAAGCTGATCTTAAAAATTCATTTGGAAATGCAAAGGTGGCAGAATAGCCAAAACAATTTTGGACAAGAAGAAGGAAGTTAGAGTACTTAAACTTCCAGACTTTGAATCTTAGGATAAAGCGACAGTAATAAAGACAGTGTGGTACTGGCATAGGATAGACTTAGTGGTTGACAGAACATAATTGTGAGTATGGAAATAAACACTTCCATTTATGGTCAATTAATTTTCAACCAATTCAGTAGGAGAAAGGATAATCTTTTCAACAAATGGTGCTGAGACAATTGGATATCCATAGGCAAAAAGATGAATTTAGACATTTTCTTTACATCATATACAAAAGTTAACTGAAAATGGACGATAGACCTAAATATAAGAGCTAAAACGGTAAAAGTCTTAGAAGAAGACATATGTGTAAATCTTTGTGACCTCGTGTTAGGCAAATATTTCTTAGATGTGACACTAAAAGCATGATCCATAAAAGAACAAAATCTGTAAATTGGACTAATCAGAATTTAAAACTTTTGTGCTTCAGAAGATACAATTAAAGACAGACTGAGAGAAAATATATGTAAATTATATATCTGGTAAAGGACTTGTATCTAGAATATATGAGAACCCTTAGGACTCAATAAGAAGACAACCTGATTTTTTAAATGGGCAAGAGATTTTAATAGACATTTCACCAAAGAATACATAGGAGTGGCCAAATAGCACATGAAAAGATGCTCAACGTCATTCGTCATCAGGGAAATGCAAATCAAAACCACAATGAGATATATCACTTCACACCCTCCAGGATGGCTACTATCAGAAAGACAGACGGCAGTAAGTGTTGGCGAGATTGTGGAGATGGAACTCGTACACTGCAGGTGGGGATGGAAAATGGTGCAACTGCTGTGGAAAACAACATAGTAGTTTCTTAAAAATTTCAGTGGAAATTTACCACATGACCCAGCAGTTCCACTCCTAGGTATCTGTGCAAGAGAAATAGAAACAGGTGTCCACACAAAGGCTTGTGTGCAAGAGTCCATAGTAACATTCTTCATAATTTCTAAACTGGAAACAATCAAAATGTTCATCAGCTTATGACAAGGTAAACAAAATGTGCCCTATCATACAGTGGAATAGTAATATCAGGAATAAAGAGGAACAAAATACCGATCCACGCAGCACGTGGATGGATCTCAGAACCATTACAGTAGGTGATAGAAGCCAGACGGAAGGTGCATACGAGGCATACACTGTATGATTCTGTTTACATGAAATATCCAGAAAAAAGCGAATGCAGAGAGTTAGAAAGTAGATTCGTTGCCTTAGGATAGAGATGGAAATGGAGAACGAGTACAAATGGGCACAAGGTTTCTTCGGGGTGATGAAAATATTCTGGAATTAGATAGTGGTGATCGTTGATAAATTTACTGAAAATTATAAATATTAGTTGTCAGTGATTCCCATTTGGACGTTAAACAATTGTCACTCCCAAACCAAAAAGTGCCCTGCACATATCCTCTAAATTACTTAATTTTCTCCAAGAGGACCTTATATCCTTTTCAGATCTTGGACCCCAAAGTCATAGTTGACATTTATACATGGCTTTATTACTTCACAAGTCTTTGGTCACACTGGTATTCACAATATCTCCCTATGAAGAGGTAGGGTTCTTTATTTCCCCTGCTTTTCCAGTAAACAGTTTCTCTCAGTTTTTTTTTTTTTTTTTAAATAATTAATTAATTTTGGGCTGTGTTGGGTCCTCGTTTCTGTGCGAGGGCTTTCTCTAGTTGCGGTGAGCAGGGACCAGTCTTCATCGCGGTGCGCGGGCCTCTCACTATGGCGGCCTCTCTTGTTGCGGAGCACAGGCTCCAGATGCGCAGGCTCAGTAGTTGTGGCTCACGGGCCCAGTCGCTCCGTGGCATGTGGGATCTTCCCAGACCAGGGCTCGAACCCGTGTCCCCTGCATTGGCAGGCAGATTCTCAACCACTGCGCCACCAGGGAAGCCCATTTTCTCTCAGTTTTGATATTCAATTTACTTATTGGTAATTTTTTATTCTGGGGGAAGAAATTTGCCTCACGGTATTTTGCTCATAATGTTTTCTTTATGCAGCATGGCTGAAATTTTTTCTAAGTAATTGTACATTTATGTAAGTGATGAGGTTGGTGGTAGTGAAAAGGCGGAGGGAGGCCTTTCTGGTTTTACTGCCCATTGTACCCACAGGCATAGCCCAGTGCCAGCAGCACTCACAAAGCAGTTTGTTGAGTGAATGTTAATATAAACAAGTGAATTAGAAACGTTAGAAGGAAGAGATATGCAAATAGAAGAAACTTAAGATCACTGCTAATTCTAACATTGAGGAATTGTGTTACATTGTTACTCACTCTTATACTTTGTTGCATATTCTTCCAAACCTTTATACCTACACAGGCATATGATTTTTTGCAGCTTTACTGAGGTATAATTGATATATAAAAACTGTACATATGTAATGTATATAATTTGATGAACTGGATATATGTATACTTTCATATATAGTATCTATTTTATTTTAAAATGAGACCATATAATTAGTGACTTTTTAGTTTGTCATTGATTAATGTATTGTTAACCCTTAGTGTCAGTAAAAATTCTGCTATGTAATATTAAAAGATGCAGCGTATTCCCTGCTCTTATAATCTGGTGGTTCATTTTTCTTCCTTTTATAAATTTTGCTGCAAGGAATATTGTATTGCCTCCTTTTTTAAATCATCCTATGATAATTTCTTTAGTATAAATTTCCAGAAATGGAATAAAAATTTTATATATTTTTTTTAATGTTTTAATTATTTTAAAAGTTGAATATATATATGAAGTACAAAATGCAAAAGATGCAGAAGGGAATACAGTGGAAGTGAGTTTTCCCTCTACCTCTGTCCCCAGCCACTCCCCAGAGACAGTCACTGTTACTCTAGAGGCTGTAGATTATCAAATTGTCTGATGTTATCCATTTTCAACACTAGCAGTTTGCTTCCTTTTTTATTTCTGCCATTCTGATAGGCAAAAATGTCATCTCATTATTCTTTCACTTTGCATTTATTTGATTTCTAGGTGATGGATTTTTTCATGTTTCCTGTACTTCTTAAAAATAAGCACAAGTTAAATGTTATTACCCCATTTCCAGATGGGGATTGGGGGTGGGGAGCAAACTCACTTCTCAAGATCTAAAGCTATTGGCTAATAATCAGGGACAAAGCTGCCAATCCAAGTCCACCTGCCTCCAGAGCTCCTACTGCCTTTATGAGTGATTTGTCTGTATATATTTTCTCTTTCCCAATTAGCTAAGCAAAACATCCTCCTGTAAAGACACCAAGGCACCTCTCTTCCTGGCTTGGGATTCGGTAAGTAACGCTTTCCTATGTGGCCCCAAGATGCTACCACCCCAGGTTACAAACGTGCAGCTTGGTAAATACGTTTGTTTTTTCTGTTAGGTGGAAGAAATTGTTCGTGACTCCATTTCCAGGAATCTACAAGTTTTCTATAATATGCTGCGGTCACATGACCTTGGAGACACAGGGCTCATTGGGCGAAATAACTTCAAGAAAATCATGCACGTTTTCTGCCCATTTTTAACAACCGAGCATTTAGTAAAGTAAGTTTTCTGGTAACGAAATTAATTCATGCCGTGTTTTCCATAAAGTCTGTTTTACAGTTTTAAACCTTTTTCTACGTATTTTTTTTTTGCCATGTTAGTAGGTAGTGCTGATAATAGCTCCTATGTATGGAGTCTGTACTGAGCATCGGGCGTTGGTTGAAAGTCTGGCATATATGCTGTCATGCAGTCCTCACCACAAGCGTGTAGGGCAGCTATGACAATTCCTTTCGTGGATAAGGAAATGGAGGCCTGGAGACGTTAAGCACCTCCTTGGCGTCACACAGCTAGTCAATGGAGCCTGGGTTCTACCTCTGGTCTGCATGACTCCTATGCTCTTAATCGTTGTGCCATTTAACCTCCCAGGGTGTCTGGCTATGATCAGCCAGCCCATAAATGGTAACTTGAATTATACTTTTCTTTCGTTTTAGTTTAAAACTAAATTTGTGGTGGATGAGCTGAAGCTGGGGGGCAGGGGTGGGGGGACAGGGATATTAGAGAAAGAAGAGAACGGTGTCCTGAAGGTCCCAGGGGTCCCCTGCCTGGTGTCCCTTTCAGCCTCCACACGGAGGGGCTCACCCCTTGGGGCAGATGACCTTGACAACCTGCAGGCCGAGCCGGCGCTCTGCAGGGGATGACGCCCCCGACACGCCACCTGCCACCCACTTGCTGCTGTCCCAGGACTCAGAGCTGCACGGCCTCAGGGACGGGGGCCGGTGTTTCCCAGCGTGTGGGCAGTGATCTGGGAGATCACTGTGGGTGGAAATCCAGGGGAATCACAGCGATTCTCTCATTCCTTCCAACTGGAACGTTAAAAGTCTTATTTATTGTTTTTCTTTACATTACATTGACTTAAAGTGACCTGAAACATAGTTGATAAAGATTGCTCTGGCTCCGGTGAGGGGAGCAGACATAATGGGGAGAGAGGGAAAGAAGGGGCTTGAAAGGAGGGGGCGGCAGAGGACTGCAGGGGGCGACTGCTTTGGGATAGGTCTGGGCAGTAGAAGGACAGACCTGGTGACTCTGGACCGGGAGGCTGATGGCAGAGGAGGGAAAGGAGTCTGCAATGATGCCAGGGGCTGCTGGCCAGTGAGAGAACAGAGAAGGAGTCAGCCAGTCGGGGTGAAAACACGGGAAAATCTCCAGGAGGCTGTGGGGCTCAGAGAGGAGTCTGGGCCGTGATGAGACTCCAGCGTCCTCACACCGACGGTTGGTTCATTCGTTCAGCAAGCATTTGTCCGGGATGGATGGGGGACCGTCTGAGGTGAGAGGGCTGCAGGTGGGACCTGGCAGAGCACCAGACAACCAGGGCCCTGGCTGGTCCAGCAGCAAAGGAGGCCGAGAAGGTTGGGGCAAGGGGACAGGAAGGGCGGTGCCTGGGGCTAACGGGGCAGGAGGAGGCCAGCCAGGTCGCACGGGAAGCAGGTGGGCTGAGCAGGGGCCAGGGCTGGGAGGGGCGGGAGGACCCCCCAGCAGGTGCCAGGGGTGCTTGTGGAGTGGAGGATGCAGTGCTGAGAAAGGGTTCACCTGCTTCACAGACAGGCTTTGTGCTTGTCTGTGGGCTGGGAGAAGTTAGTGGAAAGCCAGAGGCTGGAGAGAAAAAGTGTTGATAGATGGAGCCAGGCCAGGAAGAGGGGCGGGCATGGGCGCTAACCTAGGAGTCCCGCCCTCCGGACTTCTGTTTCCTCGGTGCAGGGGGAGGTGAGATCATCAGCTGAGGGGAAGGTTGGAGAAGGAATAGGAACCCTGGGAAACTGCAACTTCCAAGGGGCAAGAGAGGGGAACCTCTTGGGGGTCTCTGTTTACTTGTCCATAAAAAGGAAGATGTCGCCCAAACTTTGGGCATTCATGTTCTACCTGAGTACATTTTATTTTCTTTATATCAACTCCTCTTTTTCTGAAGTATATTAATTTTTTTAAAGGCTTTTCTTACCACCATACATGTAAAAACATCCTTACTTGCTATAAAGAGGTTACACTAAGACTGCATTTCATGAAAAAAATATGATTAAATCCTAATGAGATGCCTCTATCTGCCAAGGACCCCGAGCCTGAGACTTGCTGTCGCTTTAAAATATAGGTTAATAAGTAGAAGGAAATACGAACTGCGTTAGATATCACTTGAAGTAAAAGGATTGTAAGTTTGCAAACACGTTAAAAGATAGAGCAGGGAGGTGGAGAAACTGGTCCTCCCATGTGTGCCTTGTGGGCGTGTAAATGATAAAGCTCCTTCGGAAATCAGCTTGATGTAACAAGAACCGCCAGCCCCCCACCCCCACCGATGGCACGTGGAGGTTCAGGGTGCGTTTGGACGGCCAGGGGCGTGCATTGAGGTGGGGTGGGAAGGAAGCGAGGATGAGCCCCAGCTTCCGGCTTGAGCATCTGGGTACTCAGGATTGTCACCTGAGCTGGGGGAGTTTCAGGGCTGACAATCAGAAGTTCCATTTTGGACATGTTAACCTGGAGAGGAGATTGGTGGCACCCCACCACCCAGAGTGACAGGTCACTCTATTCACCTCCTTCTCCACCTCCCCTCCACCCCACCTCCCAGGTACTCTCTACCTGTCACCCGGCTCCAGTTTTCATGGCTCTTGTCATTTGTTGATGTTTATTGCCTGTGCCACCCACCAAGGATGTAAAGCTCAGGGACTTTGTCTCTTCACTCCCAAAGTCCCAGTACCTAGCAGTGGAACCGTACCCAGCTCGTGGACAGGGCGTCTTAATGTCAAGCGACGGAATGAATGAATGAATGAATGAGTGAACTTAAGTGAATTGGTTGTGTGGGCAATTGGGTATTTGAGATGGAAGCCCCCATATTCTCTTCTCCATTACGTAGCCAGTCTTTGTCTAAACTGCAAAGACGATCACGTTAAAACCCTGCTTGAAGCATTTGGGTGTCCTCTTGCCATTAGGGAAATACCAGATGCTTTAACAGAGCGTGGCTTCCCAGCCCGCCAGGATCCTCAAACCTCTCCAGAGAGGCTTCCCTGGTGCCTCAGTGGTTAAGAATCCGCCTGCCAATGCAGGGGACACGGGTTCGAGACCTGGTCCAGGAAGATCCCACATGCTGTGGAGCAACTAAAGCCGTGTACCGCAACTGCTGAGCCCACGTGCCAGAACTACTGAGCCTGAGTGCCACAACTACTGAAGCCCGCACGCCTAGAGCCCGTGCTCTGCAACATGAGAAGCCACCACAATGAGAAGCGCACGCACCGCAACAAAGAGTAGCCCCCACTCGCCGCAACTAGAGAAAGCTCGCATGCAGCGACGAAGACCCAACGCAGCCAAAAGTAAATAAATAAAATTAATTAATTAATTAAAAAAAGAAAAAAGCCTCCCCAGAGCTCGCGCTCTGCAGCCAGACTGCCTGGGTTCAAACCCCAGCTCGGCCCGAGCTAGCTGTGAACTCGGGCAAGTCCTGAGCCTCTTCCCTCCTGCAAATGTTGCTTAGAGAGTTGTGGTCAGGACCAAATGAGGTAATAGGCATGAAGCCTCTCAGCCAGTCTCAAGCCCGTGGGAAGCTCTCGTGTGCGGCGGCTGTTCCTGCAGGTCCCAGCTCAGCTGGGCTGACTGGCTTCCTATTTCCTGAGAACACCAGGCTCTCTGTTGCCTCTGGGCTTTTCGGTGATCTGTTCCCTCGGTTCAGAATGAGCGTTTTCCCAGCCTCTTGCAGCTCCATGAGGCAGGCATTGCTTTGGTTTTCTCACAGTTGTGGCTGTAATACTTAACACAGTGCTCATCACAGAGTATTACTGAAGCAATTTTAACAATTGCTGGCACTTACTGAGTAAAGCGTAGTTTGGAGCTCATGCTCTGACCGCTGGCTACATGCATGTCATCATGATATTGTGATCCTGGCATCCCAGCTGTGGTTTATTGAGCACAGATACATGCAGCCGGCCAGCCCAGTGCTAACAGCTTTACGTGGATCCTCTTATGGAAGTTTTACAGTACAGTAATCCTCTGAGGTGGGGACTTTCATTATGTGCATTTTATAGACAAGGAGACTGAAGCATAGAAAGGGTCACGTGTCCCAGGTCAGAGCTGCTCGACCCTTTGATGCTCCTAAAAGTTATCGAGGACCTCAAAGGGTTTCTGTTGTATGAAGTGTGTCTGCCAGTACTTACTGTATGAGAAGCGAAAGCTGAGGCATTTAACCTGTCATTGCAGAAAATGAGAGTGCACTTACTACTTGTGTTCCCCTGTAGGCTCAGGAAAAACTTCGGGATTTCAAAATAAGGATTTATTGGATAATAAAGAGGTTGCAGAAATTAGAGCAGGGATAAACAACACGAGCTTATAAGGAGCTAGTAAAGTGCTGTAAAGAAGCTGATCTGATAAAGACGCAGGCCTCCTAGAGCACGGACTTGAGGACACGGGGAGGGGGAAGGGTAAGCCGGGACGAGGCGAGAGGGTGGCATGGACACATACACACTACCAAGCGTAAGACAGATAGCTAGTGGGAAGCAGCCGCATAGCACAGGGAGATCAGCTTGGTGCTTTGTGACCACCTGGAGGGGTGGGATAGGGAGGGTGGGGGGGAGGGAGATGCAGGAGGGAGGAGATATGGGAACATATGTATAACTGATTCACTTTGTTATAAAGCAGAAACTGACACACCATTGTAAAGCAACTGTACTCCAATAAAGATGTAAAAAAAAAAAAAAAAAAACTGAGCTGAGCTCTGAAAGCTCACTCCAGCTCCTCATGGAAACCCTACACGCTTCTGCAGCTTCAGACCATGTTAGTGAGCGCAGCCCACACGAGCACACACTCCACCAGCGGTCGGAGCAAGGAATGATCACATGCCTTGCAGCCTCTGGAAGGTCCGCTGTACACGCACCAGAGACTCAGGGCGGAAGAGACAAATGACAGCGTGTATTCATGTGAAAAGAGTCGTGGCCTCACTGTGCCGGGGAAGTGTCCGCGGACCAGACCTCGTGAATCGCGCCTTCAGTCATGGAGCCGATATCCAGACCCCGGGAGGCAGAATCCAGGGCTCACGCCCACACCTACTGTGCTCTAAGCCTTGTGCATTTTAACGGATCTGTGGAATTTTTTCTTGGGTCTCAGCCTTTACCAAGTTTGCAACAATGAGCACGTACAACGTTTATGATTAGAAAAATATTAACAAACAAAATGTTGGAAAAGAAAAAGATCCTGCCATATTAGTGGTTTCCTATGTTTTTCTCAAATATTTGCATATCCCCAAATTCCAATAAAGTACTTCCATAATTCCATACCAAATTTCTCACGAAATTTTTTCTTTATTTTACATTTATTATATCTTTATTGCAGTATTCTTACAGACAATAAACTACTCATATTTAAATAATATAATTTGAGGAAATCCATCATGTGTATATATCTCTGTGAACCCATCACACGCTGTCAATCCAGATACCGAACTTTTTCATTCCCCCTGAAGCTTTCTTGTGCCCTTTTGCAATTCATCTCTTCCACCCACCTAGCACCATGTCACTACAGATGACTTTGCATCTTCTAGGATCTTCTATAAATGGAAGGCTACAAGATGTTCTCTTTTTTTGTTAGGCCTTATTCACCAAGCGTAATGATTTTGTGGTTCACTCACGTTGTTGTGTGGTTCTTGGTCGTTGCCGAGTAGAATTCTGTTTCATGGCCTTACCCCACTTTGTGGATCCATTCACCTGTTGATGGACATTTGGTTTGTTACCAGTTTTTGCTATTACAGATAAAGCCACATGTATTACACGTCTCTGTGTAGACGTACGTTTTTATTCTTTCGGCTAAGCGCCTAGGGCTGGAACAGCTGGTTCCTCTGGTAAGTGGCTATTCAGTTGCCAAAGCATCTTCCAAAGTGGCTGCAGCATTTTGCATCCCACCAGCAGTGGGGGAGGGTCATAGTGACCCTCAACCTTTGTGGCACTTGGTAGGGTCAGTCTTCTTTTCCCCATTCTAATGGGTGTGTTCTAATTAGTTTTGAAATTCAGACTCTGCAATAAGTTTCAGGATATTGCTTCAGGAAGAATCCTTTACAAGAAACTTTTGGCATGCCTAGGAATTAATGGCCCACCCACTGTCTCTCCAGTTCCTGTTCCAAAGGATCAGCTGTTAAATGAACATCTTCAAAAAGGGGAGCGGCAGCAGCCAGATCTTTCTGAGACGTAAAATAAAGCAAAATGAAAGCGTTCATTAAAACCACTGTGCCAGGATTCCCTGGTGGCACAGTGGTTGGGAGTCTGCCTGCCGATGCAGGGGACGCGGGTTCGTGTCCCGGTCCGGGAAGATCCCACATGCCGCGGAGCGGCTGGGCCCGTGAGCCATGGCCGCTGAGCCTGCGCGTCCGGAGCCTGTGCTCTGCAACGGGAGAGGCCACAGCAGTGAGAGGCCCATGTACCACAAAAAAAACCAAAACAAACAAACAAAACCCCACTGTGCCTATTGCAGTGTAGATAGTTAATAAATATTTGTTGACTGAGTATTTAAATATTTTATGATCTAAATAAGAAAGATGGCAAACTGTAAAAACAGTGATTAAAGTCAGGGAGTTTTAGAGCAAGCAGCAGAGATCTTAGGAATTACTGCATTGACCTATTAATTCTAGAATTGAAAGCACTGAGACCTAAGAGATTTGGGGACTTACCTCGGGTTATTCACAAGCATGGTGCTCATCCTGCGGGAAGGACCCGGGACTTTCAACTCCCAGAGAACCCGCCTGCCTCTCAACTATTACGTACCTGCGTTCACACTTATTCTTCTCCAGAAACTTAGATTCCTTACCACTGTTAAATATTTATTGCAAAATATACTCGTTAAACTGGTTAACATTTTCTAACATGAATGATAGAATTATTTAAATGATTGCCAAACTGAATTGTAACAAAAAACATACTTAGTAAATCTATTAAAAGTCAGACTGATGAATATTCGAGCTCTTCTTCATTTTGAAAAATATAGGTTTCATCTAATGAAAAGATATTATTTTAACTTGCTTGTTCATAGCTTATAAAAAATCCATAAGGAGAGGTACAATGTAGAACTATTCAGCCAGCTTCACGTTGTCATATCCCCTTTAAAAACTTCTTAAGTGTAGAGCACTGGGAATATTTTAATGCTATGCTAATGAAATTTGAGTATCTGGGCACTTCAGTAGTACCTGCTTTATGAATGGGCAGAAAGATGGTATTTTAAGAGAAAGGTTAAATATTCTCTGATGAGATATGTCTGCCTCCTAAAAACCAGTGAAAGAAGTAATAGCAATTAAGCATTTCATAAAATGTGGGCATTCCTGGAGAGCTCCTAAAGCCGACAGAAGCAGCAGGAAAGGAGTAGAACTCTGTTCTCCAGGACTATCTCATGGTTGTCAAAACGGGGTCCAGGAGACTTCTGGAGAGCTGAAGAATAATTATCCTTCGATGACACGTACATTCTCATGCTCAGACCCAGAGCACATCACGTAAGATCTGTCTTTTATAAATTAAGTTGATTTTGTGAATCAGCTTGGTTTAACTGTGGACGTCCCTTCCTTCCCACGGCTGTTTGATGGCCTCTTTGATCTAGTTACCACAAAACAGCCTATTTAATGTAAGGCCTATAATAGGCTCTGACTTTTCATTTTCCCAGTTCACAAAAATATCTTTTTTCGGCCATGTCTTCCCAGTCACACACCACATTCAGCCAGCTCAAAGCACAGCTGAAAATCTTAGCACAAGGATGACAGCAGCCCCTTCTCTGAAGCTCCCCACCCTGGCCTGCTGCCACGTGCTGGCATCTCAGGCAGAGCTTTACCTGACACAGTGCTGCTGGCCTGTCTCTGAACGTGCAAGCCATGGGTGTGTAAGAAGTCCCCAGGTCACTCCATCGACCTCAGCATCTCTTTCCTCCTTTGTGAAAAGGGGATGGTAAACCCCCTTGTTGTCCTGGGTTGAAGCGTACATGGGTGAGGTCTACAGGAAGTGTGTTGCTGCATCTGTTGCCTGCTTGTGATTTTAGAGCCAAGCCCACTGAGAGTAAAAGTGCTGTGACCGAGAATATGACGAAGGATGTGCTTATTGAAAAACTCAAAAACTGTATACGGCAGCCGTACCCAGCATTCAGAGAACGATTTCTGGACTTCAGCAAGGAGCCTGATGGCAAGATGAATGTGCATGACTTCAAGAAGGTAGGAGAATGGGTTTCTTTGTGTTTCTATGTTTCCTCCTTTCCTGAAGAAGTTCAGCCGTTTTCTTATACGAACATGCTTTAAAGGATAGACATTAAGTGTTTTCATTAAGGCTTTATTCCAGGGCAAAGCAGATTCATTTCTAGGTATCTTTCAACAATTGAAAAGGATTCTTCTGGCCAAAAATGTCTTTGGCAACTTTCTCAGAGCATGCTTTTGTTGTGGATGTGGCCGGCTTTTGACAGTTAAACTTTCCAAGCGCAGCGTTCACTGTTGCATTCTTTGGCCATCCGCTGAGTACCTGTCTCCCTGCGTGTGGTGGGGCAGCATGCAGGCGGGAGCAAAGCTGCTCGGGCCCCCATCCCTGCCAGCAAGGGGTCCCCGCCATGCTGTGATAACAGAGCTGTGGTTTGTTCCTGCAGAAAGTGGGGAAAAATCCTGGCAGGGAAAATGCGAGGCTCAGAGTGCTGATTTGCATGTGCTTGTGGGAACTGGCGAGGTTCTGCCAGAAAGGACTCCGTTTGAAGGGTTCTGCATAGACTTCTCAGGAACTAATTTAAATGATTGCTTAAAATTCCTATTACGGTCCCTCTAGCTAATCATCTTCAGCTATTTTTAAGAGGAGCATTGCAGCTAATAGGTAGCAGTGTCCGTGTGGACAAATTTAGAAGAAGGCAGTGAAATGTATTTCCAAGAAGAGAACAATTATATTAGTAGCTGCAATTATCTAGCGCCTGCCCCCATGCCAGGCGCTGTATTAGCCTCTTTCCTATCTCATTTCCAAGCCTCCTGACGGCGGCCGCGTGGAGGATGGATGGATGAGGGAGCCGGCTGGAGGCACAGGGATGGGATTAGATGGCTGTCGAAACAGTCCAGACCTCCCCTTCCCCACACAAAATACACCAAGTGGAGGATCTGATGTTTGCGAGCATACGGGGCATGGTGAGGAGAAAGGGGGGTAATGGGTAAGGGAGAGGAAAGACTCAAGGATGGTTCCTAGATTTCGGTTTGGGGGACCAGGGCTGATAATTAGTCACTGCTAACTCCGATGGGGGCATCATGGAACTCTCCCAGGGCGCCTGGTCCTAGACTCAAGCCCCGAGCCACCTGGCAGCGGTCCTGGCCCCGGCTCACAACAGTCTCGAATGACCACGGCGCTCGGCGGTCTTGATTCACAGAGTCAGTTCACAGGTTCACAGGAAATCAGGCATCAACCCGTCTGCCTCTGACTTTCCAGAGGGGGAAAGCGGCTGCCTTCGAGAAGGGCCGTAGGTGGCAGCAAAGCTGGGACTGACACCCGCGACTCTGAGGCCAGCTTCTCACCTGCTCACCTGAGAGCACCTTTAGGTCCGTCAGCTGAGCCGAGCGGTTTCCACCTTAGGCTTCGTCGGCCGTCGATGAGCCAGGGGCTCCCTCGTTCACGTGGCTAGTTCCTGCCCCAGAGCACTCTCCCGAAAGTTCGGCCAGCAGCTGCTCCGTTCTCAGCCTGGGGCAGCCTCTTCGCCAGTGATTCGGGCCTGGAGTCTCGGAGTCCTCCCTGACTGTCCTCTCTCTCTCACACCCACGTCCAGTGCATCACCCGTGCCTCTCGGCCCCTTGAACTCGCCCCAGGATACAGCACCTGCTCGCCAGCCCCGCTCCCAGCCAGCCGCCCTCTCCCGGGCTGTTACAGCGCCCCCCCCCCCCCCGCCCTCCCCTGCTCCTGCCTTGCTCGCTACAGCTTAGTCGCAGCTCAGCCGCCCGGGGGACCCTCCAACAAGTCAGTGAGAGCGGGCCACGCCTGCTCGGGACCCTCCAATGGCTCCCCCCATCACTCGTATAAAAACCAGAGTCCTAGAAGGCCCACGACCCAGCCACCCATCACCTCTCTGACCCCAACTCTCACCGCCCCCCTTGTCCGTACGCTGCAGCCACACCGGCCTCCTGCTCTCCCCTCACCGCCTGCCAGCCTTGGTCCGAGTCGGACGTCCCCGTGGTGAGCACGGCCTGACCTCCACCCCCGTGACCTCCTTTACCCTATTTCTCTTTTCACGGTGCTGTCACCAACTGCCACCCACATTGTACTTACAGTTCTTTAGTTCATTTCTTTATTTTGCTTGTTTGCTTGTCCTCCTCCATTAAGACGTATGCTCCAAAGGTAGACATTGTTATCTCTTTTGGACAGTGATGCATCCCAAGTGTCTGGCACATAGTAGGGCCCGGCAGGCGTTTGCTGAATGAACGGATGAACTTGATGAACTTGAGTAACTAGAATCCCCAGCAGGCCCTGAATGGACTCAGGTGGCAACCTAAGGAGTGAGGGAAGCAGGTGTTTCAGAAGCCCGTTGGAATCCCTGAACACGAAGCTGGTTCCTGTACCTCTCTGTGGCAAACCCACCCTAGCTCCCTTCTCTGCCCCCTGACTGTCTGCATTCCAGCCGACCTGAGGGGCAGCCACAGGAATGGTCGTTCTGCCCTTGCTTCATGGTGGTGCCTCCCTGTTTCCTGGCTTTCCCGAGATGTGCCAGTGGTGGGGAAAGGAAACAGAAGCCACTAGAGGACCGATATGCAGGGGAAGACGTTTGTTGTCATTTCAAGAGACTAACAGTCAGTTCCCTGTGAACACAGTTAGGCAAATAGTCTACTGGTTTCCCTTCTAGTGACTTGTTAGGTTTAACCTTTGGAAACATCCTGTCGTGACCAACCATTTAACTTGAAGATCAGTAACCGTGGGGTGATTATAAACAGTCTACTAGGGACCCAGATTTCAACTCTATAAGCTGATAACCTCAAAGCATTGTATAAATGTTTTCATTGTTAAATAAAGTATTTATAGATCAGAGTGACTCTACTATTGGTGAAGTCAGAGCTGGAAAAATCATGGACTTCTACTGTAGAAAGAAACAAGAATTTAGATTAGACGTAAAGCAGGGCATCCAGAGGCTAAAGGTTTCCAACTTCAGTGGCAAAAGGAAACCTTTGAAGCCGCCTCCTTTAGAGAGCTTTAAGTATAAATGATGACGATAGTTCCGCAATGGTAATAACAGCAGTAATAATAGCCACGATGGCAACGCCAACCACGATAACGCCAACCACGATAACGCCAACCACGGTAACGCCAACCTTGGTAACGCCAACCATGATAACGCCAACCATGGAACGCCAACCACGATAACGCCAACCACGGTAACGCCAACCACGGTAACGCCAACCTTGGTAACACCAACCATGGTAACGCCAACCTTGGTAACGCCAACCATGGTAACGCCAACCACGGTAACGCCAACCATGATAACGCCAACCATGGTAACGCCAACCATCATGGGAACAGTGATGCTCATGGTGCTGGCCCTCACTACACGCAGCATTCGCTGACCCACCAACGTGCAGGCACTGGGGAAGTTGCTTCACATACTTCATTTATAATCCTCGTAGGAGCCCCGTGAGGTATAGATCACACTATGCTCATTTCACAGATGAGGAGACCAAAGCTTAGGAGTTAAGATCGTGGCTCAGCGTTGTTCAGCTGGTAAGCTATTCAGGCACTTGGATTTGAATCCACGCTGGTCTGTATCAGCCTCAGACCCTTGCTAGGTGTGACACCGGCTTGGTGGGTG
Source organism: Aethalodelphis obliquidens (assembly GCF_003676395.1). Taxonomy (NCBI): domain Eukaryota; kingdom Metazoa; phylum Chordata; class Mammalia; order Artiodactyla; family Delphinidae; genus Aethalodelphis; species Aethalodelphis obliquidens. The sequence continues at coordinate 59,304,948 of NW_020837952.1, read as the reverse complement.
TAATTCAGGCTAGCTGGGTATAATTGATGGCAGCTTTGAGGTTGGATCTAGCCTCAGAGTTTGGTGGGAAGGACTTTGCTTTCAATAACAATGCCCCTTCACTTCTTCCTACCATTTCGGTTGTGGAGAGGCAACGTTCTTGCCCTTCTGTTCTCCCAAATCTCTATCTCACCAGTTAGTACTGCAGTGGCTGCAGGGTTTCATGCCCGGGGAATTGGGAGTGAAGATCTAAGTCCCATGTACCCGCTCGCCCAATTCTGTGTCCATGCACTTGTTCATCGTTTGAACATAGGCACCGCTTGGCCGTTGGCCTGCATACCTTGCACTCTAAATGAGAAGTGCTAATTATTTATTCTCACCAGCCATCGCCTTCCCTGTGGCGGGGGCGGGAAGTGATTGGCTACACAGGCTGTATGAGGGAGAGCCGTAAGAATAGAATCCAGAGCCCGGCACGGGCTTCCAGGCCAGTGAGTCCACAAGTCCCTGCATTGCCGTTGCTGAGACCCTGTTACTGGTTTTCACCCCCATGGTCAGGAAGTTTTTGTCTGCTATACAAATTCTATTTGTTAACTAATAATTGATCTTTCCCCTTTTTCTCTCTTGAGTGTAAGAGATCTCAGAGTTTCTGGTTAGTGTGGGGTAACCAGGGACACCACACTGAGTTGACAGCCCTGACAGAGGAGTGGGGTTTTCATGAACTCAGTTGGGGTTTTCATGAACTCAATGTGCGTTTCATGGTTAAGTGTACAATTCCCACTGGTGGAGGGGAAAGGAATTTCTGGAACTGTACTAGACCTGGCCTGCGTACTTTGCATCATACATTAAACCAGCATTCACAACAACCCTGTAACACATATTCTTTCTCCCAGGAAATCCCCCTCTCCCAGTTCACTGCTCTGACCACTGCACTGCAAAGCCTGTGACTATCACGCATTTTTAAATGTGTCAATTTATTTAAATAATGAGTCAAGAACTGGTAATGTGGCAAGAAAACTGTTTTTGAGTTTTAAGGTAATCTAGAATCTTTATATTCCTTCTGTAGATACATTCTCTTCCCCTTTCCCTGTCCTTCATTTGACGAATTAGCAGCAAACCCCCAAAACAGTGGCTTAAATTGAAAAAGTAGCTGTTTTTTTTCCTATAACAACGAGTCCAGAGGTTGTTGGTATTGGGCCAGTGCAGCAGCTCTACAGTGTCTTCAGAGACCCAGGTTGCTTCTAGCTTTTTACTCTTCCGGTCTTATCCTCAAGTATGCAAGATAGCTGCTGGAACACCAGCCATCACACACATGTTTCAGGCATAAAGAAAGGGAAAAGGGAAGGGCAAAAGGCTTGAGCCATAGAAGTCTTTCCTTTTTAATGGGCTTTCTTGGAAGCTCCTCCCACTTACATTTTATTGTAATGTATTGTAAGCTTCCACCTGTATTTTATTGACCAGGACTGTGTTATATGGCCATACTGATCTATATAGAAGAATGGGAAATAGTATAAATACAAATATATATATATATATAACTTTTTGGCTGGGCACACTACAGAAAAAGCAAGGTTCTGTCCCCATGGGAGAAGGAGAGAATATGTATTAGGCAGGCAAGTACAACAGTCTCTGCTATCCTTCCCCTCAGTAAACATTTTGAGGGTGCCTGTTGCATACTTGGAATAGGACTAAGCCACATGGGGAACATGGATAAAGCAGGAGTTTCATTGCTTGGGACTAGTGACCCATGGGAAACATAAAATGACTAAACACCCAAGGACACATAAGTCAAGATTAGCCTAATTGTGTAATTAGACTAACTAAACTGTTCCATTCATCAGGAATTTGAGGGCAGCTTTACAATTCCAGTTCCCTGTAATTGGCTGTTCCTAATGGGAAACTGTTATTCTTCATACTCAGTAAATACACTGAACATTGTTTAGCTCACTGTTATTCTTAGTTCCTATTTCTGGCATCCCAGCAGAGGCCTCTGGAGACAGACACGGGCTGCAGAGCTCATCAGCTAACACAAACAGAGCCCCTGAGACGTGGGTAAGGGAAGCAGGAGTCTGTAGTGGCCCAGCCCAGCATCCCAGGCCCTTAGCAGCCTCAGCCCCTTGCTTCTGCACCTGCTTGAAGGCAAGGGCATCTCACCTTGCCTCGTAGGAGGTGAGCTTTCCTTCCTCCCTCCAGCAGACCACCTTATGCCCTCTGGGTGCTGGTCAAACTCACACATCTGGGGAACTGGCACCTTCCCCACCCTCTACCATCAGTTCCTAATCCCACGCAGTCTTACTCACCTAGGGACAGGGACCCCGATGTAAACCAAGCCCCACAGACACCCTTGAGCATCTCACAGCTGTTCCTTACAGCGTCCTAATCTTGCAGATGTCTTAAGGAGGTGACCAGTTGTGTGTTCGAGGTCCCTCACGTCTTCATTTTTGTTGGTCCAAGCTCCACACAGCCATCAAAAGTCTATATTTATTTCTGCATCTTCCGGCAACAACTCTCGGCCAGAGGCTAAAACTGGACTCTCTCGGCCTCTGGCTGCACCCAAGCTGGCCAGTTCCTCCAGGGCAGGGGCAGTTGCAGACCCTCAATGTCAGTTGACCATACCTCTAGGGCTTCGTTTTTGCCTTTGTGTTCTCATGGCCTTCCTCCCAGGTGTGCCTTTGTCTCCTAAGTACCACTGTGTGGGGACTTGCATCTTGCTTTTGAAAGTTTTCAGTTTAGGTCCTTAGACTCCAGCCCTGAGCAGTTCCAGAGGTCAGCACATGTCCAGAAGGGGAAACCAGTCATGCTTTAAGCCTGTCCCCTCACATCTCCAAGTTTGCCACTCCAGCACCACATAACTAGCTCTGCTGGAGTGGCCCTCTGCCGGGCCCAAGCCTATTTCTCAGTCCAAAGTCCACTCCCAGAATCATCAGCTGTTCCCAGGGAAAATGCAATTGCATAGCCTCGGTTTGCCTCTGAAGGGTCGGTCCTTCCCACCTTGGAATTTTGGTCTCTTTAAACCTCATGTCTCTCATGGCTTTCTGATGCCTTTTTATTATTTTTAATTGATTGAGCTTTTCTCGTTGTTTTCATTGGGAATATTTGCTTGCTGTGAATTACTGCATCCTATCCAAAAGCAGAAGTTGAGGTCTGTCATTTTTGTCTTTTCAAAGTAACAACTTTACTTTTATTGTTATTTTTCTCTTGTGTATTTGTTTTATATTTCTTTATTTCTGCTGTTACCTCCATTGTTTTCCTCCTTCTACCTGACTGGGATTTAATTTGCTTTTCTTTTTCTAATTTCTTGAGATACAATGTTAGATCATTGCTTTTCAGCCTTTAGTTCTCTAATGTATGAATTGATGGCTATCCATTGCCCTTTAGGTGCAGGCTTAGCCACATCATACAAGTTTCAGTTTATCATATTTTCATTGTCATTCAGTTCAAAATATTTTATAATTTCCCTTGTGATTTCTTCTTTTTTCCAATGGCTTACTGTTTAATTTCTAAACAGTTGGGATTTTCTAGTTTACCTCTTATTACTGATTTTGAAGTTGATTCCATTGTGAAGTCTAAATGACTTCAACTGATCCTTCAAAATATATTGAGGCTTGGATTATGACCCAACATAGAGACAATTTTGGTAAATGTTCCAGAAGCACTTGAAAAGAACGTGTACTCCATCATGGACCTTTAGTTTTCTAAGTATGTATATGAGGTTGATTGTATTCATTGTGTTTTTCAGAACTTCTATATTCTTATCACAGTTTTGCCTGCTCATCCCATTAGCTGTTGAGAGAAGTGTGTTGAAGTCTATCATCTGACTGTGGATTTGTCTAGTGAGATTCTTTTTAATTCTGTGGATTGTTGCCTTATTCACGTTGAAGCTAAGTTATCGGGTACACATAGACTTAGAAATGCTGAAACTTCCTGTGAATTGTCTCCTTTTCATATGACATGCCTTCTTGATACAGAGTAATGCTTCTTCCCTTCAAGTCTATTTTTGTCTGATAATAATATAGTTACTTCAACTTTCTTTTGATTTGCGTTAGCATAGTATATCTATTTCTATCTTTTTACTTCAGACTTTCTGGGTACTTACATTTAAAGTAAGTCTCATGTGGACAGGATATAGCTGATATTTTAAAAGATAAAGTGTGACAGTCTTAGTCTTCTACTTGGAGTATTCAGTCCATTTTATATTTAATTACTGATATAGTTGATTTTATCATCTTAATTCTATCATCTTAATTCTTTTTTACTCAGCTGTCTCATGACCTTTCTTTTTCTGTCCTTTCTGCCTTCTTTTAGATTATTTAACAATTTCTACCATTCTCTTTTCCCCCTCTATCAGCTTATTGGTGAATACATTCCTCCATCAGTCTTTAGCGGCTGCCCTGGAGATTGCAACATGCATCCTTGTCATACTGTATGTAGTTAAATAGAAATTATGTTTACCACTTCTCTAGCAATGCTAGATATAAAAATACCTTAATTTCATTTATCCCTTTCTATCTTTTACATTATTTTTGTCATGCATTTAAATTCTACACCTATGCTAAATCCCACAAGACTATTTTTTTATGGTAAATAAGATGTCATATGTATCTACATATTTACCCTTGTTGTCATTCTTTCTATCTTACATTTTTGTGTATTTGCACCTGGACTAATTTTTACTCTGCCTGAAGACTTACCCTTTGTCCTTCTTTTAACGCAAATGTACTGGCAACTAACTCTCTGGGTTTCCATAGTTTATTCAGATTTCCTTAGTTTTAACGTCACATCGTTTTTCTGTCCAGGATTCCATTCAGGATCCCACATTACATTTCATCATCATGTCTCCGTAGGCTCCTCCTGGCTGTGACAATTTCTCAGACTTTCCTTGCTTTTGGCGACCTTGACAGTTTTGAGGAGTACTGCTCAGATATTTTGTAGAATGTACCTCTATCGGGATTTGTCTGATATTTTTCTCATGATTAGACTGGAGCAATGCTTTGGGGAGGAAGACCACAGAGATAAAGTGCCCTTCTCATCACATCACATCACGCAGAGGCTGTCAACATGACTTATACTGTTGATGTTGACCTCGATCACCTGGCTGAGGTGTGTTTGTCAGGCTTCTCCTCTATAAACTTAATTTTTTTTTTTCCTCTTTCTCTTTTTCCATACTGCACTCTTTGGAAAAAAAAAAGTCACTATGTACAGCCCACAGTTAAGGAGTGGGGAATTATTATGCTCCACCTCTTTAAGGGCAGGATATCTACATAAATTATTTGGAATTCTTCTGCAAGGGAGACTTGTCTCTTCTCTCCCATTTATGAATTTATTCAATTATTTCTTTATATCAGTATGGACTCATGCCTCATTTTCCTTCAATGTCTATATGATCCTCAATAATGTATTCGTTTTCACTCCTGATATTGGTGATTTTTAATCTTTTCTCTTTGCTCCTTGAATAGTCTAACTAGAGACATCACTTTTATTGCTCTGTTTATCAAATAAGCTGTGGTTTCATTGATTATTTTATATTGTTTGTCCATGTTTTAGTTCATTGTTTTCTGCTCTTATCTTTATTATTTCTTTTTTTCTAACATCTTTATTGGAGTATAATTGCTTTACAATGGTGTGTTAGTTTCTGCTGTATAACAAAGTGAATCAGCTATACATATACATATATCCCCATATCTCCTCCCTCTTGCATCTCCCTCCCACCGTCCCTATCCCACCCCTCTAGGTGGTCACAAAGCACCGAGCTGATCTCCCTGTGCTATGCGGCTGCTTCCCACTAGCTAGCTATTTTACATTTGGTAGTGTATATGTGTCCATGCCACTCTCTCATTTCGTCCCAGCTTACCCTTCCTCCTCCCCGTGTCCTCAAGTCCATTCTCTACGTCTGTGTCTTTATTCCTGTCCTGCCCCTAGGTTCATCAGAACCATTTTTTTTGTTTTTTTTTAGATTCCATATATATGTATTAGCGTACAGTATTTGTTTTTCTCTTTCTGACTTACTTCACTCTGTATGACAGACTCTGGGTCCATCCACCTCACTGCAAATAACTGAATTTCATTTCTTTTTATGGCTGAATAATATTCCATTGTATATATGTGCCACATCTTCTTTACCCATTCATCTGTCAGTGGATACTTAAGTTGCTTCCATGTCCTGGCTATTGTAAATAGTGCTGCATTGAACATTGTGTTACATGACTTTTTTTGAATTATGGTTTTCTCAGGGTATATGCCCAGTAGTGGGCTGTTGGGTTGTATGGTAGTTCTATTTTTAGTTTTTTAAGGAACCTCCATACTGTTCTCCATAGTGGCTGTATCCATTTACATTCCCACCAACAGTGCAAGACGGTTCCCTTTTCTCCACACCCTCTCCAGCATATATTGTTTGTAGATTTTTTGATGATGGCATTTCTGACTGGTGTGAGGTGATACCTCATTGTAGTTTTGATTTGCCTTTCTCTAATGATTAGTGATGTTGAGCATCCTTTCATGTGTTTGTTGGCAATCTGTATATCTTCTTTGGAGAAATGTCTGTTTAGGTCTTCCGCCCATTTTTGGATTGGGTTGTTTGTTTTTTTGTTATTGAGCTGCATGAGCTGCTTGTAAATTTTGGAGATTAATCCTTTGTCAGTTGCTTCATTTGCAAATATTTTCTCCCATTCTGAGGATTGTCTTTTCATCTTGTTTATGGTTTCCTTTGATGTGCAAAAGCTTTTAAGTTTCATTAGGTCCCATTTGTTTATTTTTGTTTTTATTTCCATTTCTTTAGGAGGTGGGTCAAAAAGGATCTTGTTGTGTTATATGTGATAGAGTGTTCTGCCTATGTTTTCCTCTGAGTTTTATAAAGTGTCTGGCCTTACATTTAGGTCTTTAATCCACTTTGAGCTTATTTTTGTGTATGGTGTTAGGGAGTGTTCTAATTTCATTCTTTTACATGTAGCTGCCCAGTTGTTCCAGCACCACTTATTGAAGAGGCTGTCTTTTCTCCATTGTATATTCTTGCCTCCTTTATCAAAATAAGGTGACCATATGTGCATGGGTTTATCTCTGGGCTTTCTATCCTGTTCCATTGAGCTATATTTCTGTTTTTGTGCCAGTACCATACTGTCTTGATTACTGTAGCTTTGTAGTATAATCTGAGGTCCAGGAGCCTGATTCCTCAATCTCCATTTTTCTTTCTCAATATTGCTTTGGCTATTCGGGGTCTTTTGTGTTTCCATACAAATTGTGAAATTTTTGTTCTAGTTCTGTGAAAAATGCCATTGGTAGTTTGTTAGGGATTGCATTGAATCTGTAGATTGCTTTGGGCAGTATAGTCATTTTCAAATGTTGATTCTTCCCATCCAAGAACATGGTACTCCATCTGTTTGTATCACCTTTAATTTCTTTCATCAGTGTCTTATAGTTTTCTGCATACAGGTCTTTTGTCTCCTTAGGTAGGTTTATTCCTAGGTATTTTATTCTTTTTGTTGCAATGGTAAATGGGAGTGTTTCCTTAATTTCTCTTTCAGATTTTTCATCATTACTGTATAGGAATGCAAGACATTTCTGTGCATTAATTTTGTATCCTGCTACTTTACCAACTTCATTGATTAGCTCTAGTAGTTTTCTGGTAGCATCTTTAGGATTCTCTGTGTATAGTATCATGTAATCTGCAAACAGTGACAGTTCTACTTCTTTTCCAATTTGGATTCCTTTTATTTCTTTTTCTTCTCTGATTGCTGTGGCCAAAACTTCCAAAACTATGTTGAATAATAGTAGTGAGAGTGGACAACCTTGTCTTGTTCCTGATCTTAGAGGAAATGCTTTCAGTTTTTCACCATTGAGAATGATGTTTGCTGTGGGTTTGTTGTATATGGCCTTTATTATGTTGAGGTAGTTTTCCTCTACGCCCACTTTCTGGAGGGTTTTTATCATAAATGGGTGTTGAATTTTGTCGAAAGCTTTTTCTGCATCTATTGAGATGATCATATGGTTTTTCTTCTTCAATTTGTTAATATGGTGTATCACATTGATTGATTTGCATATATTGAAGAATCCTTGCATCCCTGGGATAAATCCCACTTGATCATGGTGTATGATCCTTTTAATGTGTTGTTGGATTCTGTTTGCTAGTATTTTGTTGAGAATTTTTGTATCTGTGTTCATCAGTGATATTGGCCTATAGTTTTCTTTTTTTGTGACATCTTTGTCTGGTTTTGTTATCAGGGTGATGGTGGCCTCGTAGAATGAGTTTGGGAGTGTTCCTCCCTCTGCCATATTTTGGAAGAGTTTGAGAAGGATGGGTGTTAGCTCTTCTCTAAATGTTTGATAGAATTTGCCTGTGAAGCCATCTGGTCCTGGGCTTTTGTTTGTTGGAAGATTTTTAATCACAGTCTCAATTTCAGTGCTCCTGATTGGTCTGTTTATATTTTCTATTTCTTCCTGGTTCAGTCTTGGAAAATTATTTCTTTTCTTCTACTTATTTCCTTCTACTTTTTCTGTAATTTGTCTGACACACAGGGGATCTTCCTTAGAATGTTCATCTTGTGAACCTGGTGGTAAAATCCAGGAAAGTGTGCCCACCGCTGAGACTGGGCCCCCAGGAGTTTCTCATTCTCAAGCTAATCCTCACTCAGCTTCCAGCACTTTGTCAGAATCACCACTCAAGTGTTCCTTCCAGTTTGTGGCCACAGTGGTTTCTGCTCCAGGTAAGCTGATGTTGGCCATGATTCTCTGTGTACATCTGTCCCTCTAGATTTCAAATTTCTCTGATGGTTCTAAGAAAAGCCATTGATTTTTCATTTGTTCAGTTTTTTTCTTGTTGTAAGGATGGATGTGATTACTTCAAAGCTCTTTACATGTTGAACCTGAAAGCAGAATTCCACTCTTACTTTGTGAAGATGTTTTAGCCGGGAGTAGCATTTTACGTTGGCAGTTATCTTCTCCCAGCATTTTAAAGATATCACTGCATTGTCTCCTGGCTTCTTTCAGCTCTGCTGTTAAATAAACCACCAGTCTTATTGTTGCTTGTTTGAATGTAGTGTGTCTTTTTTCCTCTACAACCTTCTGAGATTTTCCCTTTGTCTTTGGATTTCATCCGTTTTAGAAATGTGTCTAAGGGTGCTTGTCTTTGTATGCATCCTGCTGGGGTTTACAGTTCTTCTTGAATCCGTAAGTTGTTGTGTTTAATCAAAAATTTTTGTGAAAAATTCTCAGCCATTATCTCTTCTCCTTTTGCTTATGCCCCGTTCTCTCTGTTACTCTTGGATTCCAATTGTGTATGTTAGTCCTGGTCACAATATCCCATGGGTCTCTTTCATTCTTTTATGTATTTTCCACTATTTCTCTCTCAGTGCTTCAGTCCTATTGACCTGTCTTCCAGTTCATTAATCCTCTGTTCTGCTTTTTCCAATCTGTGGTTTTATTCATATAGTTCTTAATTTTAGTATTTTTTTCAGTTCTGGGATGTTCATCTGGTTTAAAATATATTCCATACCTGTGTCTTTACTTCTGTTGTCTCAAAATATTCCTGAATTTTTAAAAACGTATTTACAGCCATTTAAAATCTTTTTCCTGCTGACTCCAGTATTGGGATCACCTGGAGAACTTTTTCTATTGTCTGTTTTTGCCCTTGACTTAGGGTCACATGGTCCCGGCTCTTGGCATGCTGGACAGATTTTCATTGAATGTCAGATATTGTGTTAAGAAAATTGAGAGGCTCTAGATAACGGGTCACCCTTTCCTTTGCTTGTCAGATAGACTGGGGACTGATGACCTTAATCCAGTTAGGGAATGAATCAATTTGAGGCTGGATTGCAGTTTTTCAAGGCTCCAATTGCCTTTTTTTTTTTTTTTTTTAACTCCTTTTTAGGGTATAGTCATCAAAGTTTCTAACTCAGAGTGTGGGTTATTTTCTGAGCCATCACCCCTGAGAAGTCCTGAACTCCATCTAACCTTAGTTTCCTCAGGACCCAAAAAGGTGACCAAAAAAAAAAATCTCTTCAGCTTTTCTGGTCTTTCTGCCTTGATTCCTCAGTCTTCTGCCCCACATGGCTTCTGAATTCAGCAAGTATCAGGGAAAAACTGGCAGTGTCGTGGTTGGTTCTCTGTTTTCCCTTCTTGCCAGGAACCTGACCATTCAAGTCTCTAATTTTGGTCTTTGTGGCCCCATGAGCGCCACTCGTGTCTCTATCAGCTGGTAGTGACTGTCTGCCTGGGCCAGCAGCCCCTGTCCTGAGCCCTGGCCCTGCTCCCAGAATGGGTCCATGACCTACTTTTCCTCTGAGTACTGAGGTCCCTCTTTGCTCAGACTTGTGTCCCTTTGAGTCCTGGTTGTCTCAGCAGCTATCTATATGTCAAACAGATGTTTTGCTGTATTTTATCTGGCTTTTCTGTTTTTTCTCAGTAGAAGCAAAGGTCTGCAAGCTGAACACCAGCCCTTCCCTTTTTGATGGGCATTCACTTCTTTTTCTATTTTATTTTTCCTCTTTAAACAATTGTTCTTTATGTATCTCTACCTACTGATGCTTTCATCTCTATGGAAAGGATTCCCAGGAGTAGGTGCTTGGTCTAAGATAATATATTTTTTAATGTTAACACATGTTGTCTGTGTGCTTTTTTTAAAAAAAAAACTATAGAATTTCATATTTCTAACAGCTGTGTGTGAGAGTATCTTTTTCTCTAACCCCTGTTATATAGCATTATAGCTCTTTTTAATTTTTGCTGGTCTGATAGTTTTAAAATGATACCTCAGTTTAAATTTCATTTGCATTTATTTCCCTGACTACTAGTGAGCGTATGTTTTGTTTCGTTTTTTTCCCATGAGGATTTGTTCTCTTGCAAGTTGCCTATTTACATCCTTTGCCTTCTTGTTAACTTATAAGAGGTTCAGACATCATTATTTATCCCTGTCTTCCTAAGAAGCCCGGGCCTCCTGCTTTACCCCCATCCTCTAGATTGTCACCGCGGGGACTTTCTCCCCATATGGCTCTGTATCCCTTAACCTGACCTCAGCCTTTCCCCTCCCAGCTGCCACAGCTCTTCTCTGACACTGTCCCGTTTGCATCAACTCCAGCCTGGTTCTCTCCCGGGGGCACTGCTTCCCTGCAGCCCTCCCTCCCTCCCTGAGGTGTACATCTACAAGGGCAGTTATCTGTGTCTTTTTTATTCTCTGCCCTGTCCCCAGCCTCTAAAACAGGACCCAGCACAAAACAAGCGCTCAATATTTTTTGAATGAGCCCATCAATTTTGAAGCATTGTAGAACTGTGGTTTAAAATGCCCACTCTGAGCCAGGCTGCCAGGGTTCAAATCCCAGCTCCGTTCCTTAACAACTATGTGACCTTGGGCAAACCTCTCTGTGCCTCAGTTTCCGTATCCCTAAATGGAGATCATTTTAGTAGCTATACCGTAGGATTGTTACAAGGATTAAATGAGCTGATTAAGCTGAGTGTATTAATTTCCTAGGAATTTGTAACAAATTCCCACCAACTGGGTGGTTTAAACAGCAGAGGTCTCTTCTCTCACAGTTCTGGAGGCCAGGAGCCTGAAGGCAAGGTGTCAGCAGAGTCCTCCCTGCGACGGTTGCACAGGAGGACTCTTCCTTGCCTGTTCCAGCTTCTGGCGGTTGCTGGCAATCCTTGGCGGCGTTCCTTGGCTTGCTAGCTGCCACCACTCTGATCTCTGGCCTCTCCCTTCTGTCTCTGTGTCTTCGCCTGATGTTCTCCTCTCCCTGTGTCTGTGTCCAGGTTTCCCTCTTCTTATAGGACTCCAGTCATTGGATCTAGTGCCCCCACCCAATCCAGCGTGACCGCAACTTAACTTGATTATCTGCAAAGACCTTGTTTTCATGAAAGGTCACATTCCCAGGAACCTGGGTTAAGACTTCAGCATATCTTTTGGGGAGACACAATCAACTCAGTCCAGTATGTGAACCCTTTCAGTAGGGCCTGGCGCCAGAGGTCAGGAACTTCGCTGTTTTGTTTGCTCTTGTATTCCTGGTAGCTTGAATAGTGCCTGGCATATCGGTGTCCCTCAATATCTCTTGAATTAACTAACGATTTATTAACCCTTTGTCTTCTGCACTACAGATATATTTTACAATCTATCATTTGTCTTTTTGTTTTATTATATCTTTTGCCATTAAAATATTTTAAGATTTTGTACAACCCAATATCTTCTATCCTTTCTTCCTCTTTTCTTTTTTTTTTTTTAAATAAATTCTAGGCTTGAAGTCTTGGTTAATAAAGTTTCATTCTTCTACCCACCCCACGCCCCCCACCCCGCACCCAGCTCTCTGTCATATTCTGCAGATAATCTAGACTTTATTGCAAGAATTTTTACTGCTTTATTTTTTAAACGTGAATGCTTAATCTGTATGGAGTTAATTGTGTAAGATGGGGCTCTTCTATATTTTCCTTTGTCATTTGTGAAATTCTCATTATAGTAGGGTGTACATCTGAAAATTCCCATTTTGTTACACTTATCTATACATCTTTTTCTATATCAATGTAATTTTTTTTTTTTTAGTTTAGTAAAACAGATCTTTCCTTATTTTTCTTCCTTTTTAAATTTTCTTGGCTACTCTCAGGCCAGATTTATATTTTCACATATAAGCTTTATTGCATTACCCCCAAATACATTATTAGGGTCATAATTGGACTTGCATTAAGTTTATATATTGAAAACATATCTGCTTTTGTCATCGAGAAGAGAGAGATAAAGACGCGCACAGAGCAGAGGGTGGCCGGCTGCTCAGTGGTAGCTTCTCCTGCCGCACTTGACCTTATGCTTGGCTTTGGGCCCGTGGTTTGTCTCCACCTGCCCTTTGAACAACAGATGTGATTCCAGGACTTGAGAACAGCCTCCTCTGAAGGAGGACTGGCTTGTCTGCTTTCATCTGCAATCTTCACGATTTGTTACTGAAGTACTGGTTTCATCTGCCTGTGGAATATGCTGAGATTTTACATGTGTGCAAAAGTGCACTAGGTTCTGGGTATTTGCCTCCAAGGTTAGACACGTCTGGTCGATTTGCAGGTCACCCCTGGGATTCCCCTTGACACTGAAGGCTGTCAGGTCACCTTGCCTTTTATTCTCATTTCACAGTTTCTGAAGGCTGCATTTAGGCTCAGCATTTTGTCATTCTGAGCCATCTAAACACAATTTTAGTCTTGTTGTGTTCTACAGGGATAATATATTAAAAAAAAAAACCCACTAAACCAAATCATCATTGTCGTTGTTTTGTCATCATCATGCCTGCAGCAAAAAAGAAAAGAAAAACCCTACTGTTTTACAGCTTCCTGTTTGTTACCAAACCATCAGTCTGTCTTGAAGGTCCAGAGTTGGGCAGTATGGTTGGAGGACGGATTGTTTTTGGAAATGTGGTTCAGCACCGTCACCCATGGACTGGGTGGAACTAGATCAGGTGGACTGGATAGATCTAGCCTGTGGATTAGACATTTCTAGATTTGGGGGAGTGGTTGGATTGTGGTCATGGTGTCTTTCTAGAGGTCACAGCATTGCCATCAAACTTACAGAATCCCATAGACTCAAAGAGCTGGAAAGGACCTCAGAGCTCATGCACCTACCATCCATCACTGTCTCTTCATTATCCTCCCTCTCCGTTGTTCACCACCTCAGGGGATGCTTCCCTTACCCAGTGATGTTGGACACGGAGTGTGGCAGATGTGACCTGAGCATCAACCTTAAATCTGCTCGTGTGGTCTGGCTTGGCCTTGGGCTCCAGTGATGGGCTATTAGAAGAGCTTGCCCAGGGCACCTGCTGTCCTTTCAGTTTGGTCCCCAGAATGAATGCGTGTGAAACAGGCCTAAACCCGACCTGCAGCCTGAATCAGAAACATCTAGCCATCTTATATCAGCCAAACTGCACTTGACCTGCAGATCCACTAGGGCAAGAATAAATGTATGTTTTGTTGTCGGCCACCAAATTTTGGATGGCCGTTATGTGATAGCTGACTCGGAGTCTCTGTCCCTGGTGTCGCTCTGTTCCAAACATGTGGTCCACAAAGGCTTGGGGAGCACCCAAACCCGGTCTGAACTGTGTCCTCTGCAGACTGCCGGGCAGCTCATTGGAGTGGGGAGTGATTCACCTCCCAGTGTGTGGCTGTCCATTGCTTGTAGAGTCTGAGCCTCAACTGTGAGTCCAGACTCAGCCACCAGTGCTGGGCTGTTGTCATTGGCTACCAAGCATCCCTTGGCAGTACCCCCAGTGGAGTTATTTGAGTGTCTCTGTGCTCAAGCGTGTCCTTGGGGACAGGTGCCAGTGTCTCTGGGCTTCAGGCTCCTCATCTGTGGGTGACTCTGTAAATGTTGCAACCAATGTGCCAGGCTCTCCCACTGCTGAGACAGGATGACACGTGTTCAAACCTTTGCTCCACTGCTTACAGCTGGGTCTTTCTAGCAAACTGTTGGTTTATTTAGCCTTCCTAAACTTTGGTCTCCTCATTTGTAAGATGGACGTAGTCATATTTCCGTTGAGGAGTTGTTGCGACGTTTAAATGAGATAATGTGTACCGTGGCTGACACCTAGTAGCTCTTCAGTCAAGTTCTCGTTCTCAGTGACACTTGCAAAGCTTCTATTACTTCCGGGAGTCCATGTTCACTGCTCTGAAGTCAGCTCTGGCCCTTGTCATTAGGCCATTAATGCTGGGACTCTGTGCTTGAGATGCTCACCAGCTTTAACTCTCAATTCTGAGCCACTGTCTCCGGAACAGTGCCCTCCCTGCCCCCGGCCACCATCAGTGTTCTCATGCAAGGGGCTTTTATCTAAGATGCTCCACCTCCTTTGAACATCCATTTCATTCTCCACAGTCCTCCTGTCCCTTAAGAAACAAAAAGGAAATCCCGTTACTTTAACTGCACTCATAACAGGCAACAGCATCTCAAACTAAATACGCTGCGACCTGTGCAGGTGACAGCATCATGTTTGCCTCTCATGTAGGTTTGCATCAGCTTTGAACACTCTGTCTTGCTGGGGCCACATGGACAATCAGATGTGTGTGTCCGAATATTCTAGGAAGCATTTGCTAAAAGAATTTCAGCTCTCTATTCAAGCACAAATCTGTTTTGAGAGTTCCGTGTTCTCTTGCAGCCATGGTACTCTCATCCCTAGTACCAGGTTTGCATGTGACCAGATAGTCTTGATTGAATTCTCTGATTATTTCTACATTCTGGACGACTGTGGCAGCTAGTAGTGGGAGAGGACCTGGAAGAGCAGGAATCACTGGGATGGGGGATGGAGGGTGGGGAGATGGAGTAAGTCTGAAATTCTGGAGAAGACTTTTTTTGCCTGTTTCATTTTGACTATGAATGGGTATGTGAAGAAATACAAGTAATATTACTTATTAAAAAGAAAGCCCAGAACTCTCTTTGGTTTTATCACAAATAACGTAGGTTAGAGAATCTCCAGGTAGGGGGGAATGGCTAAGAAAGCAGTCTCCAGATTTTGTGCACGTGAATTCTACCTTCTCCTTGGGCCGTGTCCTTTAAATCTCTGGCTTATGTATAAACATGAGTCTTTTCCTTGGTTCCCCTTAACCGAGGCAGACTGACATTTTCAAAAGAGAATGTTACTAAATATAGTATTAAAGGGAGAACAATAAAGATGTCATGGCTGATCCAGCACCAAAGCAGTGAAATACCCGAGTGTGAAGCATCTGTAGGTCAGGTCTCAAGAACAAGTTCAACTTCACAGTTCCTCGCCCAACTCGCTTTCCTCCTGCTTCCTTTTGTACGTCTCACAGGACAACGTCTTCTTGTCCTGCCTCACGATATTCTTGATAGTCTAACTACTTCCTAGCCAAGGCTGGATGACCACTTTGCACGCTTATCTGCCTCGTGTGGACTTTCTCACATCAGACTCAAGATTCATCCTCATGCCGTAGGAGTTGGGCGAGTGTCCAGGGTTCCCTTACACTGACATCCCCCCTCTTCTTCTTGTTCAGCATTTGTTGAGCATCTACTGGGTACTCTTGGGGTACAGAGGTGAAAAAGAAGTGCTGCTAATTTCTCTATCCACCGGCAGTTTGTCAGGTGCTTGCCATGTGGTAGGTCCCATATGAGCAACTGTTTATGATAGAAGCAAGCAGAGGGGCTGTGGACGCTCAAAAAAGAGTTTTGTCTCTAAGGACTGGGAAGGCTTTCCCTGAGCTGGTGACAGCTGTGATTTAAGGACGCGCTTGCTACAGCATGCAAGCAAGCGTTACAGGGAGTTCTGCTTCCTGTGTGGCTGAATAAGCTCCTACCAGACCAACTTTCCCAGAAACGTCAACTATGAACACTGGGCGATGTGAAACAAGTTAGTAAATAAATAAGTAAATAAATAATCAAGTACCTGAAGGCTGTGGAGAATGAAACTAAGCAAACAGATTCCAGAGAGGAGTCAACTCTTGGAAGTGGGAATAGCATGGGGAAATGTTCCCATGGAAACGGGAATAGCATGGGGGAGTATTCCCATGGAAACGGGAATAGCATGGGGAATGTTCCCATGGAAACGGGAATAGCATGGGGAAACGTTCCCATTTTTTTCAGCTTTTCACCTGAGTGAAGGCTAAAGTTGGTGCCACATAAGGTAGATAAAACACTGATAGGAAACCAGCAGTCTCTCCAGCCTGAAGAACCAGAGAGCAGAGAGAGATTTGAGTGACTAAGGCCATTGGGAAGTAAAGGGGGATTTCTGTAAAGGACAGAGCCAGAGAGTGGATGCTCCAAATTCTGTTTATAAATTCTGCCCAGATCTCTGGCTGACCCTGAATGAAACAAGAGTGGGGCAGACTGAAAGGAGCCTGGCTAAGGATAAAAGAACCAAACTGAGATTTAAACTGCTGCCCAGCAGACAGAATCCAACCAAGTCTACTGCCTACTCAAACAAATAAACAAAATGTAACAGAATCCAGAATCTCCACACCATAACATTCGTAACGTCCAAGATACTATCCAAATATATCAACATATGGAGAAATAGGAAAACGTGACCTTTCTCAAGAGAAAAGACTCTTAAGATGATCCAGATATTAGAATTAGCACTCGAAGTCTTTAAAGTAACTATTATAACTATGCTCAGTGATGCAAAAGAAAGTATACTCATAATGAATGATAATATAGGAAATCTCAGCAGAGAAATAGAATTTTTGAAAAAAACCAAATGGAAATTCTAGAACTGAAGAAAAAAAGAATATCCTAAATAAAAATTCACCAGAAGGGCTGAACCACAGAATGGAGATGACAAAAGGAAGAGTCAGTGAGCTTGAAGATAGATCAACAGAAGTTACACAAACTGAAGAAGAGAAAGGAAAAAGGTAAAAAAACACAATAGAACAGTTGCCTCAGGGACATGTGGAACAACATCAAAGGTCTAGCATAGGTATAATTGGAGTCACAGAAGGAAAGGAAGACCAGGGAAGAAGACATATGTGAAGAAATAATGGCTGAAATTTCCCAATTTTTGGTGAAACCTTTACATGTATAAATTTGAGAAACGCAGAAAACCCACAGTTGGATAAATACAAAGAAAAGTCATAGATAAACTGAAAACCAAAATCAAAGAGAGAAATCTTAAAGCAGCATGTGAATAATGACACATTAAAAGGGGAACAATTATTTGAATTACCATCACCTTATCAGAGACGATGGAGGCCAGAGGACAGTGGGACAGAAACTTTACCATCCTGAAAGGAAAGCAGAAACAAAAACAGACAAAAACCTCTCACATCCAGCAAAAGTCTCCTTTAAGAATAAAGGTGAAATAAAGATGTTTTCAGATTAAAAGAAAACATAGATAAGTCCTTGCAAACAGATCTTCACTATAAGATATGCTAAAGGAAGGGAAGGAATTTGATACTAGATGGAGACTCAGATGATCCTGAAGGAATAAAGAACATTGGAAATGGTAAATATCCAATTAAATATAAAAGGTTATTTTCTTCTTAATTAAAATGCATTTAAGGGCTTCCCTCGTGGTGCAGTGGTTGAGTCCACCTGCCAATGCAGGGGACACGGGTTCGAGCCCTGGTCCGGGAAGATCCCACATGCCGTGGAGCTACTAAGCCCGTGTGCCACAACTACTGAGCCTGCGCTCTAGAACCTGCGAGTCACAACTACTGAGCCCGTGTGCTGCAACTACTGAAACCTGTGCGCCTAGAGCCCATACTCCGCAACAAGAGAAGCCATTGCAATGAGAAGCCCGTGCACTGCAACGAAGAGTAGTCCCCACTCACCACTACTAGAGGGAGCCCGCGTGCAGCAACAAAGACCCAACGCAGCCAAAAATTAATTAATTAATTTAAAAAAGTGCATGTGAGTGCTTAAAGCGACCATTTTAACATTGTCTTGTGGGGTTTAGAATATATATAGATGTCAAAAAACCTACAATTACAGCTTAAAGGACAGGGACAGGGTACGAATCTACATGGTTGCAAGGTTCCTACATTTCAGGTGACGTCATTAAATATTACTAAATAGACTGTTAAAAGTTAAGGGTGTGTGTTATACTCCCTAGATAAACCACCACAAAAATGATGTCAGGGGCATAGCAAACAAGTATTACTCACATAGAGACTGGTGGATATATCCCCAAAGCACGAGATGCTTTGCAGGAGCTGGACTTGGAAAGACTGAATCACTCACTCAACTTCCAGTTACTGGGCACCTACCGGGGAGCACCTGCCTTCACAGAGAGAGCCCAGCAACAACTCCGTGAAATGGTGTGGCCTAATGTGGAAGAATCAGTCTACGATCTAAGTGATGTCCTGGGAATGGTGGAAGTGACAGTTTGGTGAATCAGAATATGCCAGGTCACAGTTTGTTATTCTTTGAGGAACTTTCTTAGGGAAATGCCTCCTAGAAAAGACCAAAGGACAAAATTTGAATGGTTAAACACTTGAAAATCCGTTTTATAAATGTTGCAGTTTCGCCTTACATTGTATTGTAAATTGCCTCCAAGGTTGTGATAAGTGTAGCTGATTCGTTGCCCTTTTCATCCTAGGAATGAGTGGTGCGAGGTGGGGGCAGGAGGCACACTGATGTATGTGACATGCTTAGTGCCTGTCTGGGGGCTGCGCTCCCGGGCATTGTATCCTTGGTGGTGCTCTGTGCCCACAGGGGATGGCACGCCTGCAACCTCCGGACAGGCTGCCTAAGGCATGCCCAGCCTCCCCCGTGCTTCTCAGCGCTCCCTCCAGGCTGTGAAGCATTTGCCTACAGACATTTTCTTACTATTTATTGCATATGTTTTTATGAAAGGACTGAGCAGGAGGAATTTGCAATGAATAATTCATGTATAATTGTTTTCAAAATATAAAGTAATTTTTCAAAGAAAACCACCGATCTATCCGTTTCAGAGCCCCACTGCTTCTTGGGTGCCTGTGCGTGGGCCATGGCAGTCTGCCTGAAGGCTTTTGCTCCATCCCGAGCTGGGACAGGCTCCTGCACAGAGCGGGACGGGCTGGCTGTGTTTGCAGATGGCGCAGAGCCTCCAGAATTCCCAGCCACGCGCTCCTGCCCAGGTCCCCAGGCGGGCCCCTGGGGCAGCCTTGGAATCCAGCGCCGCTCCCCACCTCCACCGAGCCCCCGGCAGCACCGCAGCACCTGCATTGCCCTCCCTTTCGCTCAGCTTCCAATCCGCACCGAGCGCATCCTGCAGCTTGTTTGCTTCACCACACATACAAGACAAGCCAAGGCCAGTGCCCGACCGACTGGGCGGGCAAGACACCGTGAGCTGCTGTCACATTCAGCTCATTACTGACATAGGTGGCCAGCTCCCTGGTCCTAGCCCACACGCCAGAAATGGCGGCACCAAAGCAGGGGCCGATGGCTCTACTGCTGCTGTGGGTACCCTGTTGCTGCTGAGTAGGTTTATATTCTGCAGACCTAGTCTGCGGAGGCCGGGGCACAAGGCTCCACCTGTCCTGTCAGACCCCAGGGAGCAGAGGAGAAACTGTCTCCTGACAGCTTCCCAGGAGTTTCTCCTCTGCTCCCGGGGCATAAGGGAAAGTGGGAGGTGGCCTCATAGCCACTTCTTAGAGGCCTCCCACCCACTGGTGTCCCAAGGGCATCTCAAGGTGTTCTGTCGAGACCCAGATTAGCCTTTGCCTGTGTGGCCTGTTCGGATACATGTGAGAGTGCCAGCGCGCCATGGAGGAGCACCTCCCCCACTTCCTACGGTCATTTCCTATCCATTTCCGCCTGCCCTGTTCTTTGCCTGGGCCCCAGTGACCTTATTCCAACAGTGGAGTTCATCATAGGGGTTAAGAGGAACTGGGTTGGAACCGCAGGTCTGTCACTTTCTAATCATGTGACTGGGGCAGCTCTCATAGCCTCAGTTTCCACATCTTTAAAATGGAGTTGTAAGAGTGCTTTTCTCATGGCTTATGACAAGGATTAAATGAGACGTTAATACCTGTAAAGATCTCAGCACAATGTCTGGCATGTAACAGGCATAGGCACTGCTGCATGATGATGATGATGATGATGGTAATGGTGGTGGTGATGATGATGGTGATGGCGGTGATGATGATG
>NW_020837952.1:59275390-59284354 GCF_003676395.1 Aethalodelphis obliquidens | reverse complement strand
TGATGGTGATGGCGGTGATGATGATGATGTTGATGATGGTTATGGTGGTGATGATGGTGATGGTGGTGATGATGGTGATGATGGTGATGGTGATGATGATGGTGGTGGTGGTGATGATGATGGTGGTGGTGGTGATGATGGTGATGACGGTTGGTGATGATGGTGGTGGTGGTGGTGATGGGTACTATCTCATCCCATTCTCCTGCTCCCTTTCCCCTATTCAGCTTCCTGCACAGAATGCAGTCAGTGTGGTGCTAACCCCGCTATTCCTCTGCTGTCTGACTTACCCTGGCTCCCTGTGCCATCACAACCCCTGATCATCCCCGTGTTAATGGCTGATCTGTGTGTTCCCCAACACTCAGGCACAGCCTTTCTTCTAACCCATCTCCAGACTTGGCTGTCCCACACAGCTTTCCTGCATCTGTCTTGGGAGAATCCAGTCTTCCTGGGTGTCTTTTGCCCTTAGATGCATGGACACATTTTGAATTGTGATTCAGTATCCTTTTCTGGAAGAAAAGCCATGTTTTCTCATTTAAATCGTAAATACCGTGAGAACAGCAGGGGTGCTGTCTTCGGTCCCACCTCTCTTCCCCTCAGCATCCCTTCCGGGAGGTTCATCTCCAGGCAGGCAGCTCTGTCCAGGTTGTTGACTAACTGACTGCTAGCAAAGGGATGCCAGCGTCACGTGCCCTTCAAACAGCCCACCTCATCAGTATCTCCTAGGAAGGTGTCGTCTCCTGGGAAGAGTCATCTAGATGATTCTGCTTCAGTTTGCAATGCAGGGAAGTGTGTTTCCTCAGTTGCTTCCCACCCCCTGCCCACCAGGGGTGTGAATTTTCTATTCACACAAAGTAGAAACCGTTGATAAAAAGTAGGTTATGTGGGGCTTCCCTGGTGGCGTAGTGGTCGGGAGTCCGCCTGCCGATGCAGGGAGCGCGGGTTCGTGCCCCGGTCCGTGAAGATCCCACATGCCGCGGAGCGGCTGGGCCCATGAGCCATGGCTGCTGGGCCTGCGCGTCCGGAGCCTGTGCTCCGCAACGGGAGAGGCCACAACAGTGAGAGGCCGCGTACCGCAAAAAAAAAAAAAAAAAAAAAAAGTAGGTTATGTGCACTGGAATGAAGGGATCACGGATAACTTTCAGTGAGTGGATCACACCAGGAGAGGAAAAAAGGGGTGTCCATGGATCCCCCTGCAAAAAAACATAGTAACTTACTGTTTAAACTGTGGACCATCATGAGACTTCGATCAAAATTCTAGTTTTCCCTCGTCAAGCCGCCTTGCTTTATCTTGTTCATGTTTCCGAGGATATATGTGAATATAAATCTCACTTATGAGCCTTGAAAGCCACTGCTGTCACAGCAAGCGTGAATCTGAAGACCTGGACGGCATGGCCAGGGAAAAGGTCTGCAGCGATGCTTGCGGCCCCGAGTGCCTGCCGTGCCGACCGACCAAAGCCAGGCCGGCCACCCGCCCGTCTCTTTGTTCACTCATTCACTCAACAGACAAGCCTGGCACTGGGCCCCAACCCCAGGACACTGGGCCTCGCCCGCAGGGAGGCCTTGGGTGGAGGCAGACAAGTAACAGTCACAGGCTGGAGCACAGGGGCCATGGTGGTGAGCCTGCTGCAGGCCTGGAGGGGCTCAGCTGGCAGGGACCCCGGGACCACCTAACGGCCTCTCCCCTAGCTTGTCTTCCTTGTCAGGTCCTGGAAGATAACAGAATGCCGATAGATGACGATCAGTATGCTCTGCTAACTGCAAAATTAGGATATAAGAAAGAAGGGATGAGTTATCTTGATTTTGCAACAGGATTTGAAGGTAGCTGATGGCCAAGTGCAAACCTGTCTCCCACCCGTGGCCCTGCCGGTCTTTCGGAGTAGTGCCACTAGGCTGCTGGGGTTGAAGTAGTGTGAGCTAAGATGTTGAAACGGTGTGTGAGTCCTAAGACTGAAACAGACATTTTAAAAAAACTTTTTCTTTGTGTTTTGGCCTTTTTTTTTTTCACTCAGCCGCACCGTGAGTACAGAATTTTGTCGGACAGAGCCTTCTGCAAATAGTAGGAGCCCAAGTGGTTTCTACAATTTACTCCCAAGCCTGTGCTTCTCCAGTCACACCTCGTGTCCTTTAAGGTTCTCCTCCTAAGCATAGATGCTGGTCATCTGTGATTAGTGACACCCACGCACCAGCAAGGCAAATGTTCCTCCTCCCTTTTTGCAGATAAGGGAGCAGAGGTGCTAAAAGATCCAGTGACTCGCCCAGGATCACCCGGCCACCGTCCCTCCCCTCCTGCCCCAGCCCCGTCCCGGACCCACATGGTTGTCAGGAGATTTGCTGGGCACCGTGGAGTCCGGGCTGGAGGCGGGCCTCCCGTTCACCACCTGCTCTGTAATCTGCTCTCCCGGCCGCACGCCAGGCAGGCGGATGACCAGCACCCAGCCTCCCGCTTCCTGGCTCTGTCGTCTCTCCCCTCCCTTGTCTCCACTCTTACTGAAGTTTAGGTAGACAAATAAGCCCTCTGGAAAAGCTGCAGAAATCACACATATATATGCATGACTCCATGGATATATCAATGCACTGCAGGCTGGATGGGGCGGAACCCGGAGCCCTATTTGCATTTTGCCGTCTTCCCCGGGGTTGGCCTGGGAGATGACTGGACGGTGTGGCGGGCCTCGCTAGAGAAGCTGGCCGCTGGGACTCCTCACCCATCCAACACCACCGCCCCCCCGCCCCCCGCCACCGATTTCATTTGACGATCCTAAGGGAGAGAGGTCCCACACCCTCCAAAAAGACAACACGGAAGCCATGGAATTTTAGAATTTTGACACTTTCTTTGGCTACGTGTTTTAACTGTCTTGGAGGAACCCCCGTCTAGTTTAGCGAGTGCTTCCGATGCCCGGGCGCATCCGAGGCTGAGGTGAGGACGTCGGAGCCCAGGGTGAGTGGTCAGGGCGGCGAGCCTGTCACAGAGCGAGCACTGCACTCAGCAGCTTCCTCCCTACCCTCCTTCCCCCTCTCTGCCCTCCATCAGTCCCCCCAACATATGGCCAGATGCTGAGGGTGGGGGAAGATGGCGGCTCCAGGCCGTTGGGGGGTTGGGGGTGGACACGGCAGAGGGGATCAAGCAGCGGGGTGGGGTGGGGGGGGCGTGTTATCTGCCAGGCATAGCGAAGCCCAGGGAGGCCACTCCAGGCCCAGGTGGGGGTGAGGCAGAGGCCAGGTTCTGGGCTGGACTCAAGGATGCTCATAAGCTCCAGACGCCCTGCCCGCTGCCCATCCTGCAGACCACGTGGGGGGCAGGGGGGCTGTGGGTGCGACACGTGCAGAGATTCACGTCCAAAACCAAGTCCCAGGTTGTAGCCTGGCTTTAGACAAGGCCACACTCAAAGTGTCACAGCCTGATGGAAATGGGTTGGTTTTGAGGTGGAGGTTACACCTCCTTCCTCCGTTTTAAGAGAGAGGGAGGGCCTAATGCAGTAATCAGCCAGCTGGGTTCTGGAACCCGAGGGCCTGGGTTAGCTGTGAAGTCTGTGAGCCCCGTGACCTTGGGGAGGGGAGCCTCCATGTCCTTATCTGGAGAATGGGCATAAGAATAGGTTTCCTTGTGTGTAAACTGGGCTCAAGAAGAGACTGGACCTCTTAGGGTTGTTGAAAAGACCAGGACTTGTCCAGAGACCTCTAGCACAGAGGAGGTCAGGACCTGCCTCATGACTGAATTACACTATCCTGTGTTTAGGACCTGATTCTAGGAAACAGAACAGGCAGGAATCCTCATTCTCTGCCTCTGGGAATGGAGAGATGGGCAAGATGTGGTCCCTGCCCTGGAGGACGGACAGAGGAGCCAGACAGGAAACGTGCTGGGCAGGAGCATGGCCCTGGTGGTCTGGAGAACAGGTTCTTCTCGTGGTGACGGGGACATGTCTAAGATCATAAGAGAGTTCATGCTAGGTTCAGTCCGTGGGGTTGTAGTACTGTATAGTGTTCTAACAGGCCTGGGGACCGAAGAAGTCAAGTGTTGACATAGAAATAAAGAGCCGTGCTCGCCACTAAGGGAAGTCCCCTGATTGATGTCGTTGTTTCAGATCCTAAGATGAACGGGCCAGAAGTGAGTTCATCTCAGACTCCAGTTCTTTCCAAAGGGAACTTGGACGGCTACTTTATAACTGCTGAAGAGTGCCTGAGACAGTTCCCCCGGAGACTGAAGGAATCCTTCCGGGTAAATCATGACCTCTCTGCCGCTTGGCTTCTCCAGACACCCCTCTTACCCTCTCCTCGCTCGCAGCCATTCAGCTGCAGTAGCGGGTGTGAGCCCTGCGGCCCCAGCACGTCCTGCTCGTCGGGACACAGAGCGCTCCGTCCGCAGACTCGGGCTTGCCTTTTCTCCCCTTCCCGGGACAGGGCTTAACTCTGCGATGCCCTCCCCTCCCCGAGGCCCTTCCCTGCTGACACTTTGCTGGGTCTGCCTTCTGCCCCTCAAAGGCCTTGGAGAAGTAAGGAGACCCTCCTCACAAGACAGGGAGGGGTGGGAAGGGGCATAACAACCCAAATTACAGTGAATTCAGGATGCTTTCAGGCATTCCATCCACTCTACTCCTGCACTCACCAAACAAGCATTGTGCACTTACATGTCATAAGCTGGACTCTCGGCTAAAAGCTAGGGCTGAAATATGGGAGCCCTGTCCAGGGAGCTCAGTCCAGCCCAAGACACAGATGGTCAACAGACAATTCGACACATCATGATTGGCTGCCGTAGAGGGACCGGTACTGTGCTATGGGAGCACAGGGGAAGAAACCCATTAAGGAGGGCTTCCTGGAGGAGGTGACCCCTGAACCAAATCTTAAACCCTCAGCATGTGCTGGCCAGAAAAAGAAGGGAGTGAAAAACAGAAGAGTGGGCTTGCTTAAGGCGGGTGGCAGACAGGTCATGTGCTTTAGGGAAAAGCTCCCAGGTCTGTGTGACCGAGGCGTGGTTTGCATGCAGAAGCTGTAATGGATAAGACAGGAGAAAGAGCAGCCATTCAAACACAGAGGCAGGAATGACCTCAAATGTTTTTGTGTTGAGAAGTAAAAGAGGGTCATTAAAGTGGGAAGGAAAATTGATAAATCGACCACATTAGCTACGAAACGGGGCAGAGGGCACGAGGGAGTTAGAATGTGTCCTCGCCAGGGTGTGGAGACCCCAGGGTGTGCAGGGGCAAACACCTCAGTAGCTGAAAATCCAGTGAGCCCAGGGGAGGAGAGGTGGGGAGCACCCTGTGGGTGGAGCCAGCCCCCAGGGGCAGGGCATCCAGAGTTTGCTGTGCTTGAAACATCTTCCCTGCGTGGACTGCCAATTGGAGATTCATTTTGGTTATTACTGAGCTCCCATTTTAAAATATATACTTACGATGACTGTCTAGCTCGGATTTGCGGCATGGTTCTGACTTTGACTATTCGGTCCAGCCATCAGACTGTACGTCCTAATTCTTGGTTTGAAAACGTATGGTCACCGTAAGCAGATAGGGGGAGGGTTAGTCCTCATTATTTCATCCACTGTGATGCCCAGCAGAGAAGGGCACGGAGCAGGCGGGGGTCATTTACGGGGTGGAGAGCCTGGCGGGAGGGAGAGAGGGCAGAAGGGGAAGCAGAGGCACGGGGGCAGCAGCCCCTCCGTGCTGGCTAGCAGGGCCGGGTGGCCATCGCCCGCTGCTGCCTTTGTCCTGCGGCCTCACCCATGGCAGCCCAGGCCCCTTGCTCTGGCCCCTCCCCGCCTGTCTCCTCCCAACTCTCCATTCCCCTGGGGACACGGGGAGGCCAAGCTCCCTGCTGGCGCCACCGCCTTCCTACGTTAATTATCAGTGTAGCTTGGTTACGGCGCTCAGATGTCCCGTATTTCCTAAGATGGTCTTTATTTTAAATAGTTAACTAAAAACGTTCACCAACACCCACCCATCCTGCAAAGAACTTATAACCTAGTAGATAAGACAAAGACGTGAACCCCTAATTGCCAGGGTTTGCGTGATACAGACTCGGGTGCTGGTTATATCCAGGTTCCTGGGGGGCTGCTCGTTGCCCTCACGCGTATATGTAAACAGGATAAGGAGTGTGTCTATTTTTTTTTAATAAATTTATTCATTTTATTTATTTATTATTTTTGGCTGCGTTGGGTCTTCGTTGCTGCGCGCGGGCTTTCTCTAGTTGCAGAGAGTGGGGGCTACTCTTCATTGCGGCGCACGGGCTTCTCATTGCGGTGGCTTCTCTTGTTGCAAAGCACGGGCTCTAGGCGCGCGGGCTTCAGTAGTTGTGGCACACGGGCTCTAGAGCGCAGGCTCAGTAGTTGAGGTGCACGGGCTTAATTGCTCTGCGGCATGTGGGATCTTCCCGGAGCAGAGATCAAGCCTGTGTCCCCTGCACTGGCAGGCAGATTCTTAACCACTGCGACACCAGGGAAGTCCCAAAGACTGTGTATTGATTGTTGAGTGGGAAGGTACCGTCACTTTATTTCTTTTATTGAGCTCCTATTCATGAGAAATTCTTGAATCTCTCTGTCCATCAATAATGAAGAAACGATTTTGTATTAGTTGAAAATGCTATTAATCATGCTGCTGCTGTTGTCTGCCCAGCGATTCTGTAGCCAGATGAGTCCATCTCAGCACAGTTAGGTTTACGGACAACAGCACAGTTGAGTAAGGCAGCCTCAACCTCATAGCCCAGGCCAAAGACCACGAACAGTCGAAGGAGATAATTCATTGTGACCAAACAAGGGGCGTCCCCCGTCCCTGACTGTGGCGAGGAAAGCAGGCACAGAGACCCCCTGGGTGACCTGGGGACATGACCTGGGGACAGGTTCCTGTGGCCCTTGTGGGTTCACCTTCAACCTCACCCTCTAGACAGCGTCCGTGCAGGTTCAGGCGCATGTCTGTGAAGTCATGTATATTTTAAAAAAACAAGCAGGATCGAAGTCCCCACACAAATAGGGTCTCCTATACCTATGCTTCTGCCGCTGCATTTTTCACTTCACAATCTGTCCTGGACACCTGACCTTGCAGGGTTATCCCAACACGCAGCTCTGGTCAGAGTGTCCCCTTTCTCTTAGGATGAGCTCGGGTCCTGCCTGGCTGGTCTGCAGCCCCTCTCTGGCCCCTCTCGACCCCCCTTCTCCTCCCGTCACACTCCGGCCAGCACCCAGCCTCCCCTTCCTGGCCTTGCACATCCTACTCCTTTGCCTGGATTGTCACTCCTCTCTCTGTGACCAGCTAACTCCTACCAAAGCGCTGGTCCTTCTTAAGTTCTTGGTCCTCCCTCTGGCCCTTCAGACCTGCTGGGAGGTCTGCTGCTGTCCACTAACCTTCCGGCATGCAATGTGGGGGACTTGTAATTCCATGAGACGTCAAGGCACGATAACACAACTGGCTACCACGGTGCGTGCCATGCAAATAGGTGTTTGTTGAATGCATAAGAGAATTCACTTTACATGCCAGGCAGTGAACCTACACGGCCTCAGTTGTTTCAGTCCCCACAACTAGCCTATCAAGTAGGCGCTAGCGTTCCCATTTTATAGATGAAGAAACGGAGGGTCAGAGATGGGGAGAGACTTCCCCGAAGCCACATACCTAGTAAATGTCGTAGCCAGGAATTGAAATAATATCCTTTTCACTTCAACATGTATTGGCTCCAATAAAATTAGGAGTCTTCATGCTGGGAAGTCAAAGACTGAGATTCAGGGAATGAGTAAATGTTTTAAATTTGTGAAGATTATAAATATGGGTTTCCATGGCATCTAGATTGTCCCTGTAGTCCAGCAATTAGGGCTGCGTCAGAGCACTTCTCCCCCCCCCCCCCCCCCCCCCCCCCCCCCGCCTTTTGCTGCACTTATCACGCTGACGTGCTGTCATTTGCTTACACATCTTTCTTCCCTACTGGACGGAGAATCTTGATGTCAGGGGCCAGTTATCAGTACGTCCCTGTACCTAGCAGGGTGCTTGGTGAATCGTAGGTACCCAGGAAATAGCTGCTGCATCGTTCATACCCAGCCTCACTCCACAGATGTTTCTTAAGCACTGCTCTCTGGACTGGAGCTGTCACGAGGAATGGATCAGAGCCCACGTTTACCTTTAGAGGTGGAGCAGACAGCACGTGAGTCTCCAGAGTGTCAGGTGGTGAAACGGGCTAGGAAGAGAAATAAAGCAGGGTGAGAGGCCGGAGACCCATCAGGGTGGTGCCCTTGTACAGAGGGGACAGGAAATGCCTCCCTGGAGAGGTGGCATGCGGGCAGAGACCAAAGGCCCAGCAGGTCTGGTGGAGAATCCCCTGGAGTGCCGGAGGCAGGCTTGGCATGTTCCAACAGCAGCAAGTAGCTTCCGGCTCTCGGCTCGGAGGAGGCCAAGGTGCAACTTTCTTCAGTCGTCCCGAATCTGGGTTCATCTGACACCAGCCGCCTCCACCATGCTGCCCAAGTTTGACCCCAAGAAGATCAAAGTTGTGTACCTGACAGAGTCGTGCACCCCCCCAAAAAAAAACCCAGCAAGGGTGAGCGGGGAGGAGATGAGGGCAGAGGGGTAGGGGGCTGGGGCCACAGTCAGGATTGAGGATTGGACCCCGAGTGCCGTGGGTGGAGCAGAGGAGCGACGTGCACTGGGTTGAGCTGTGCAGGTATCACTGGCTGCTGTGAGAATAGGGGGCTGGGCGAGGGTGGGAGCCGGGAAGCCCAGGAGCCTTGGGTCCGGGTGGAGGCAGTGGAAGTGGGAGAAGTGAAGCTCTGAACCCATGGCTGTGTGGGCAGATTGGATGCGGGGTGTGAGGCAAAGGGAGGACCCGGGGACGCTCCCTAGGTTTGCGGTCTGAGCAACAGAAAGAAGACGCTGCCACTTCTTGAGCTGGAAGGACCCGGAGGACAAGCGGGAAGGACCCGGAGGACGAGCTGGAAAGACCCGGAGGACGAGCTGTGAAGGACCCAGAGGACGAGCGGGAAGGACCCGGAGGACGAGC
>NW_020837952.1:59261641-59275380 GCF_003676395.1 Aethalodelphis obliquidens | reverse complement strand
GGAAGGACCCGGAGGACAAGCTGTGAGGGACCCAGAGAACAAGGCTGTGAAGGACCCGGAGGACGAGCTGTGAGGGACCCGGAGGACGAGCTGGAAGGACATGGGGGACGAGCTGGGTCTCGCGTGGGCCAGGAGTTTGATTTCGGCCTTGCTTGTTTTGACATCCAAGGGGAGTTACCTCACAGCCTTTGGAGACGGGGGTTTGGAGGCGTGCGAGGGCTTGGAGCTGTGACGTGGAGGGAATCAGCAGCACAGAGGTGGGCCTGCAGCCCCGGCCGGCTGTGCTCCTGGAGAAGAGGCCGCTGGACAGTGGCGTCTCTGAGAGGTAGGGGCAGCCCTTGAAGTCGGTTCCCACCGTATTTAGTGCAGTGATTGCATGTGTCAGTGCTGAGTAATTTTTGGTGAAAGAAGAAGTGAGTGAGTACAGATAGATCTTGCCACAAAATCCCAGAAGGTTTGAAGTGGACACTCGAGTCACGGCAGGGCTTGCCTTACATGACCTCTGTGGAGGGTCCTGGGACGTGAAGGTACAGGCGGGGCCTCCGAAGTGCCCAGAGAGATCCGTGGGTGGGACTGCCTCAGGGGCTGATGGCAACAGGCGTACTGCGGCCACAGCAGCTGCAGCTCTCCTAGCCTGAGACAGGAGCGTTGGCGGGGGCCGCAGGGTGTTGGCCCGGACAGACCTGCTTCAGATCCCGCTGCCGGGCACTTGCTGTCCGACCTCAGGCAGCAGTAATAGTAACAACATTTTAGAGCCCTTAGGAAACCTGTCAGTCACCTCCTAAGTGCTTCACCTCGTTAGCACATTCAATCCTCACAACCACCCCGGATCCCGTTACACATGAGAAGCCCGGCAGGGTTAAGTCTCTTGCCCTTGGTCACTCTGCTAGTAGCCAGCAGAGCTGAGCTTTGAAACTAAGCAACCCGCCTCCAGTGTGTGCCCTGAGCTGTGCAGCCTGGCCTCGACCGCAAGTTCCCTGCAGGCCTCTGTTTCCCCATCTGTAAAATGGGAATCACCGCGCTCGTGCAGCACGACCTGCAGACACAGAGGCAGATTTCAGGCGGGGCCTTCAGCACAGGCATCAAAACAGGGCCCAGCCTCTGGGCGGCAACTCAGGGTGAGATCAGCACAGCACTGGCTTTCCCGTGGACAGAAGTTGCCAGACATTATGAAAGTGGTATAAAAACTTGAGGGCAAGATTTTTATATGTCCTGGAAAGCTCCAGCGTACTCATTCTTACTTCTGGTACTAGAAGTACCAGTCCCAGAAGCCGAGGGAGCAGAAGGGAAAGAAACACCTTTCTTGTCCCTTTTCCTGAACTCTTTGCATTAAAAGAGGGTACCTGAGGACATAGTTCATCATTTCCCGGGGAGAGCAAATCATGGCAAGGATATTCCCGGAGCAGTGAAGTCTCCAAAATGCCAAGTCGAAACACGGTTCCTTCCTCACTTTGGAGATGAGTCCACAGCGCGGGGGGCAGGGGTGGGGGGATGACGTCAGGTTCTGGGGGACAGGCTTTGACGCTGCGTTTTTGACTCTAGGACCCCTACGCGGCCTTCTTTAAGATGGACACGGACAGGGATGGCATCGTCACCATGCACGACCTTCATCAGCTGCAGCACCTGCTCTTCAACCTGAAGGACGAGGATTTTGAGCGATTCCTGGGCCTTCTTGGCTTGAGGCTCAGCGTCACGTTAGATTTCCACGAATTTCGAAATTTGTGTGAGAAGAGACCGTTCAGAATAGAAGACACCGCGCCTCAAAGACTCATGAGGTAGGAGAGCAGCATGGGCCAGCATTAACGCCGTGTCCACACACGGGTGCAGATGATGGAGTTGCCCCCCAGGAGCTGTTTATTTTGTCTTTTCCTTAGTTCAAGAAAAATCACATTCAGAATTACACAGTGTAGAAAGACTAGAAAATGCAGATACAGGTTAGAAGATACACCTGATCTAAGCACCTGTGAGCGTCATTTTTGTGTTTCAAAGTGTATCATCCTGGTCTTGTTGCTTTGCACCTAAATATATACATATCTGTTTTTCTTTTTATGAGCCTTGGGTCAGATATATACACGTGTTGCTCAGCCTTCCAAGACATTTGGGGACACCATATGCAGAAGGAGGTGCGGTGCTTGTCAGGAGAACACGTGGACTTCCTCCAGGCCTGAGACGTTAACCTGGGCAGTAGGTGTGAACTGGGGAAGCACAGAACACCTTATGGTAACTGATGGATACTGAGTGTCATTTCAGTCTTTTTTCTATGTGCATAAATACACACATATACTTGTATAGTTTTCTTTTTATAAATTTGGGCTCAGCCGTGCCAGCTGCTTTGGGAAGTGCGAGGACCCCTTCCAGCCCTTTCCTAGTCAGTGCTCCCCACCAGACCCCCGGCCACCCAATGCTGGCCTCACTCACGGCAGGAAAATCTCTGCGTCCAGCTGAGCTGTGACTCCATTTGTCTCCTTGGCTTCTCTCAGTAAGAGCATCTGCTCCTTGAAGCGGTAGTGGGTTCCCATCTTACCAGGACGTGTCACAGTCTGCTCTCCATTGAGATCTGTTGACAGGCATGAGTGAAGTAGCCATTCAGCCACTCCTTTACCAATTATTATAAGTACACTATTAATATTTTTTTGAAACGTTACCGTCCACTGCATTTGCTGCTACAGTGATACAACGCAGTAGTGGCATCCACTGGGTCCTTCTGCCCTTGAGGTACTCCCAGCCCCCAGGGGCTATAGGCAAGTGCCCCTTCCACCCGGCAAGGGCAACCCCTGGAAGGGGGAACCCCCAGAAGCCCCTGTCACTGAGCCGGACTTTGTGGCACTTGGCTAGGCTGCAGAGGCCCTCTGATCTTGCACTTTAATTTTTCCCTCTGAATTTGCTGGTTTTGTTTTGTCTATACTTAAAAAGCCAGTGAGAAAGAAAACGACTGTAGTCTCTTTCTAAGTGAAACGATCATGTCACACGTGAGTTGAACACCTGCTTCCAATTGCTCCATTTATGAGGAGCTTTAATATGAGACTTGATTGCTTAATGTTAAAACAAAGCACAAAAATATCCTTCAGAAAGAACTTTCTGGAGAATGTATGCAGAATGGATATGGAAAATTTCAACCACAAAGCGCAATCTTCCCATCCAGATGATTCCACCTTCTTAGTTGTATTATTTGTTCATTCATCACACATTTACTGAGGGTCTGCTGTGTGCTCAGTGTCGCCCCAGGACTCAGGTACAAAGATGGATGAGATGAACACTCCCTTTGAGGGGCTCGGGGCTGAACTGCGACACGTACAAAAATAAAGAAATAGAAGGATGTCTGAAGTGCCACAGGGAGGCAAGAGGCTAAGCCTGCTTGAGGTGCACAGAAAAAGCAGGACATTTCAGTTGGGTCTTGAGGTGTGAGTAGGAGTTCATCTGGTGCAGGTTACCAGACCGTGGTTCAAGGTCAGGGAACAGCATTTGCAAAACCACAGAGGTGGGAGTGTGGAGCACATTGAGGGAATGGGGGGAGGATGCATATTCAGAAGTGGCATGCACAGTGGGAGAGGAGGCCTCAAGATGCAGGAGGGCCAGATGTGACGGGGCTCGAGTGCCAGGCTTGGTCAGTAGGCAGGAGAGGATTTTATGCCGTGGAGTGTGTGGGTCACATTGTGCCATAGAAACATCCTTCAGCAGCCCCAGAGTAGAGGATGGATATAGAGGAAGCGGTGGGTTCCAGGGAGACCCAGCTTGGGCTCCAAGGGTCTGGTGGAGAGCGAGCTTTGAGACCCCAACCAAGGCACTGCTTTAGAAAGCCAAGCCTTCCCATGGCCGGACCCCGTACCTGTGTTTCATGAAGGTACATCTTTCCATTCCCCACAGCCCTTTAAGGAGGCATCACCTCCTGCCTTTGCAGTTGAAGGAATTGGGGCCTAGAGAAAAGTTACTGACTTGTCCAAAAGGACCCAGGTGATGGGCGGTGGACAGAGATTGGAACCCAGGATGCCTCTGGGGAGGGGCCACTTCCTCTGCCTGGAGAGCTCAGCCTCTTTCACCCTCCCCAGCCTCACTCTCCACCAGCCAAACCTAGATGCCTTGCCTTATTGGAAGCCATCCTGCCCGCTCAGTGGGGCCCCTCTGCCTTCCGGGCCTTCACTTTCCACCTGCATCATCAAAATGCACTACTTCTGAAAACTTTGAAGGTTCATGATTTTGTCAAAGAGAGGAAGACCATTTCGTTTGCTTCGTAACTGCACATCATTTTTAAATGTGTAAATACCAGTTAGAGTGATTGGTCCAATGACCTGTTCCGTTTACACCATCTGTTCCCCCCAATCTATTCCCTTGTTTAAAACACACGGGCCTTGCCCATTTATCCACTGACAACCCACATCAAGTACATTTTGGCACATGTACATCATCAGAGATGAAAGAATACTGTCAAGGGTCCTTTTAGCAGAATTAGATGGTCAGCTTCTTGTCACAAAATATTGTACGATCCAGTCGTTCCTGATGAATGACTGACTAAATGAAAATAACAAATTTCCTTGTTATTCTTAGACACGCGTCATTTACTCAGTCATCAAGAGATCTGGCTTACATGACCCAGTTCACCGTCATCTTCTGGTCCATCTAATAATTGCGAAACATTTCCTGATCTCAGTTTTCTTCCCTTTGCCACTTGTGCATGAAATAAGAATTCTCAATTTTCAACTACATTCAGTGAAAGCTAACATAAGATGACAAGGATGGTGTCACTGTCTTCTTTTTACCTTCTTGAAAGATGCTGTTACACTTTGAGCAGTGCAATCAGAAAACTGAAGGATGATGTAATAGTGGTGATTCATTTCAATATCGTATCATCCTGCTAGGAGATGCCATCATTTTTTGTTTTCTTCTTATTATTTAGTCTCCTTTTTTTTAGCATAGCTGGAAATAATTAATGAGCAATGATTGAATATTTCTTAGAATAATGAAATAGATCTAGTATGATTAAATCAAGATCACTAAGATCCCATGATCTATCATATCCTAAGAGGTTTCAATGGACCCACATGGTAATTGCAAGATAGGAGTTTTATTTCATAAAGAAAATAAATACATTTTTTGTTCTTTTTTGGAAGACCTCTAAGAAAGAATAAAAGTCATGAATGCCACTCTTCTATTTTCTCGATCATACAGAATCACTATTTCTTCTTTAAATATTTGATAAAATTCACCAATGAAATCATCAGGTCCTGGAGTTTCCTTTGTCAGAAGACTTCTAACCACAAATCTAATTACTTTAATAGTTATAGGATCATTCAGGGTTTCTATTGCTTCTTGACCGAGTTTTAGTAATTTTTGTCTTTTAAACTATTGGTCCGTTTCATCTAAGTTGTTAAATTCATAAAAATGAAGTTGTTCATAGTATTCCCTTACTATTCTTTTAATATCTGTGGGGTCTTTAGTGGTGTCCCTTTTTTCATTTCTTATATCGGTAGTTGATGTCTTCTCTCGTTTGTTCTTGATTCATTTAGCTGAAGGTTCATCAATTTTATTGATATTTTCAAAGAACCAGCTTTATGTTTCATTTCTTTTTCTCTATTGTTTTTCTGTTTCGATTTCATTGATTTCTATTCTTGACTATTTTCTCCTTTCTTCTTGCTTTAAGTATACAGTTGATCCTTGAACAACACAGGGGTTAGGGGTGCCAACCCCCTGCACAGTCAAAAATCTGTGTATAGCTTTTGACTCCCCCCCAAGCTTAACTACTAACAGCTTACTGTTGACTGGAAGCTTACCAATAACATAAAGTCAATCAACACATATTTTG
The DNA here is from genome assembly GCF_003676395.1 of Aethalodelphis obliquidens. Taxonomy (NCBI): domain Eukaryota; kingdom Metazoa; phylum Chordata; class Mammalia; order Artiodactyla; family Delphinidae; genus Aethalodelphis; species Aethalodelphis obliquidens. Next base: position 59,269,583 of record NW_020837952.1, on the reverse strand, counting down.
TATGTTATATGTATTACATACTGTATTCTTACAATAAAGCAAGCTAGAGAAAAGAAAATGTTATTAAGAAAGTCATAAGAAACTTACATATACTACCAAATGTAAAATAGATAGGTAGTGGGAAGCAGCCACATAGCACAGGGAGATCAGCTCAGTGCTTTGTGACCACCTAGAGGGGTGGGATAGGGAGGGTGGGAGGGAGACGCAAGAGGGAGGGGGTATGGGGATATATGTATATGTATAGCTGATTCACTTTGTTATAAAGCAGAAACTAACACACCATTGTAAAGCAATTGTACTCCAATAAAGATGTTAAAAAAAAGGTCATAAGAGAGAGAAAATACATTTATAGTACTGTATTTATCAATACTGTAAGTTTACATTGTCTTTTACAAGATAAATCATCTGTCTGTCAGTACCCATATCAATATTGTCTCATATGGTACAAAACACTGCAGGCGTCATACATTTTGGTGTGTAACTCTGGACATCAAAACTGGAAAGATAATGTGAAAAAGAAATTCATATTTGTTTAGAGGTATAACGATGCATGCATTGTTAACAAAGAAGCAGCAGTATTATTGCTTTATGGGAGTGTGGTGTAATCGATATAATTGCTTCATGGTAGCCTAGCCTATACAGTAAAGAATGAATCATAAGATTTTTATAGCATACAGTATTCCAGTCATATTCATAATATAGTATTGGAATCGTTACTCTAAAAAAAACCCATTTGCCTGTGATGATAGGCTGATACACAGTTTCTCCAATACGAGAGAGAGAGAGAAGCACACTGTACGGTAATATAATTCTTTGAAAGCAAAGTTATAAAACAGGAAGAAAACTAACATATTAATTTTATATTAAATATCACTCAAGGATACACTAGTATCTACATATATTATATTTTATACATTCATGACATATCTAACTTTTTCTTAATTTTTTTCAATATTTCTAGGCTATGTGGTTAATCTGTGAATTTTTTTCAAATTGTCACAAATCTACAAAAAATTTTCCAATATATTTATTGAAAAAAATCAGCATATAAGTGGACTCGTGCAGTCCAAACCTGTGTTGTGCAAGGATCAGCTGTAGTTTGCCCTCCTTTTATATTTTCTTAAGCTGAAAACTCAGGTTTTTTATTTGAATTCTTTCTTTTCTATATGAGCCCTTAATGCTATCAGGTTCCTTGTAGGCACTGATTTAGCTGCATTTCACAAATTTGGATATGTTACAGTGTTTATTTTCATTCAGTTCAAAATATTTTCTAATTTCTCTTTAGACTGTTTCTTGAAACCTTGGATTATTTAGAAGTATGTTTTTTTTTTTCAAAATATTTCCATGGTTTCCAACTATCTGTTATTGATTTCTAGTTTAATTCTGTTCAGTTTAGATAACATACTTTGTATGATTTTAATTCTTTTAAATTTGGTAAGGTTCATTTTATGACCCTAGAAATCATCTGTCTTGGTGAACATTCCATGTATCTTGAAAAGAATGTATATTGGCCTGTTGTTGGGTGGAGGGTTCTATAAATGTCAATAAGATCAAGTTGGTTATAGTGTTTAGGTTCTCGCTTATTTTCTATTTGTTCTATCAATTACTGAGAGAGGAGTGTTGATGTCACCAACAATAATTTTGCATCTGTCTATTTCTCCTTCCATTTTTATCAATTTATGCTTCATGTGTTTTGAAACTCTGAGAAAAAGTATATTTGTATTTACCATTTCTGCTTCTCTTCTTTTATTTCTCAAGCTCAGAAGTGTCTCTCTCTGCTGTCATTTTCCTTCCCCTGAAGAACTTCTTTTAGCATGTCTACTGGAGACAAGTTATCATAGTTTTCCTTCATTGAGCATATCTTTATTGCTCCTTCATTCCTAACAGTTTTTTTTTCTGGATATAGAATTATGGGTAGACAATTCTTTTGTTATAACACTTTAAAAATCTTGTTCCATTGTCTTCTGGCCTCCACAGTTTGTGAGGAGAAATCTCAGTCATTCAAGTGGTTTTCTCTCTGTAATGTGTCATTTGTCTCAGGTCGCTTTCAAGAGTTTTTCTTTAGCTTTGGTTTTCAGTAGTTTTAGTATGATGTGTTTGAGCATGATTTTCTTTGAGTTTATCTTTTTTGAGGTTTGCTGAACTTCCCGAATCTGTAAATTTGTTTTTCCATCAAATTTGGGCAGGTTTCAGCTATTATTTCCTGAAGTTTTAAATTTTTTTCTGTACCAATCTTTTTCTCTTCTCCTTTCAGTACTCCAGTGACACGGGTGTTAGACCTTTTGTTTTTGTATCACAGGTCTCTCTATCATAGTCCTTGGAGATATATTCTTTCTTTTTCCTCTGTTGATCAGATTCGATTATTTCTAGTCATCTATTTTCAAGTTCACTGACTCACTCCTCTGTCATCTCCATTCTGTCCTTGAGCCAATCCAGTGAAAACTTTATTTCAGTTGTTGTTTTTTCCAGTTCTAAAGTTTCCACTTGGTTCTTTTTTTTTGACTGCAATTTCTTTGCTCAGAACTGGTCTTTCCATTTATTTTAAGAATGTGTACTCTTACTTCATGGTTATAATAACTGCTTTAAAATATGATAATTTCAACATCTGGGTCATCTTGGAGTTGGTGCTTGCTGTCTTTTATCTTGAAAATTGTTGGGATTTTCCTGGTCCTCTGTATATTGGGTAATTTTGGGCTGTGTCATGGACATTTTTAGTGTTGTGTTGTGACACTCTGGTCCTGTTAACATCCTCGGTAATGCGTTGACTGATTGATCTTTTTTAGGCAGGCAATCAATCCATTTAGTTTCAGAGTGCAAGTCCTGACCTGCCTTCTGTGGTTTCAACATCGGTTCAGTTTTCAAAGCCATTGTAGCTCTATCAGCTGAGCCCATGAGTGCAGCACGCAGGAGACAGTCTTAACTACACTGTAGTAAAGTTCTCAAAGCTTTCACTGTGCTGCTCTGGGTTAGTTTCACACATGTGCACATCACAGGTGAACCTGGAACTTCCTTCATTCATTTGGGCGTCCCTTTTTCTAGCCCTCTCTATGATTTCTCCCCACACTCTCCAGCACTCAGGGACCCCTTTTTTGTTCTTCTGGTTGGACAATCTTAGGTGTTAGCCATTCTGTGCTACTGAGTGCTTCTCTTGACTGGGGCCCCCTCCAGGCCAACATGGTGAGATAAACACGAGAAAGAGAAGGTCATGTGGATTTCTCCAATCCTCCCTGAACACAGGGACGCCTTTTACCATCTCCTCTGGTTGGAGAGAAGAATTTCAGTCGTGGGCACCTACTTGGCCAATACTATTGCTGGCACCAGCATAGAAGTGCACCTTTGTAACTGGGCTTGCCCCAGATCAGGAATGAGACAGTAAAAAGAGACAAGAAAGGGGGGATTCCCCCATGCTCTTTGTACTTCAGGGGCTCACCTTCCTAGTTCTTCGGTCAGAAAAACAGACTTTCTTTTGGAGATTTTTCTGTCCATATCCACTGCACAGTTCCAGAGTTAGGACTGCCTTTAAGCAGCCCTTAAGTTGGAAATATGGGAGGAAAAAAGCCCATGAACCTCACCATTATGTAAGTCGTTCTTCAAGTTTTGATTTCCCTCTCCATAAGCCTCCTATTATTTACTTTTTACTGTCTCTTCAGAGAGTTGCTTTTTGTATTCTGTCTAGAGTTTTTGGTTGTAACCAGTGGAAGAGACAGGATGAAGTAAGTATGTGTGTCTACTCCACCTTAACTGGGTCATCACTCATGCCTCAAGGAGTCCCTGCTCTCTGGTCTTCTTGGCTGAAGTGCCCTGGACCCCGCCCTGGTCCATCATTCTCAGTCACATTCAGTAGCTGAAGTTATCTGATTCACTTGTTTTTCCATGTGTTTGCTGCACATTCCTGCCATCACAGGATGAGCTCCTTGAGGACATGGGTTCTGTTCACCATGCTCATCATTGTGTTTGTAGGACTTAGAGCAGCACATTGTATGCATTTGTGACTGACAGTCTGGCTGATAGGAAGGCTGGATCTGACTGATTGTCAAGATCTAAAGAGGCAGACAATAGGAGAGAAAATAAGTAACTTCTGGAAAAGGCCACAGAAAAACCTTCCAATCTCTCTAGAGGAGACAAGGATATAAAATGGTACCGAGGAGAAATGAATGGGAAATAGGTAGGAGCTCCTGGTTTGAGCACGAGTCACTAAGAAAAATAATCCAGCCTCATAGCCTGGAAAAGGAATTGGGTAGGGAGGCTGCTTGGACATGTGTCTAGACAGTGAGATCAGCTTGATGGTGAGTTGACTTTGCAGAGACAGAACACGCCTCTCAGGATCTCCATCCTTCTGAGGGAAGGCCAGGTGCGTCCTCTGGGTTCAGACAGGATTTATGAGGCACCTAACGGTGAAGGCAGGGGAATAGGCCTCGTGAGGACCTACAGTCCTTTTAAACAATAGTTGTGAAAATGCAACATAATCCACCCAACCTTCCAAAACCTTAGTGGTAAAGTAACGATAGAAGATTAGACTGCTTCATCTTTGGATCCTTTTCCACCCTTGAAATTCCATGATTCTGTGAAGTCCGGTAGACAGTTGGAGACGGAACGGAGAAGCACGTGAGGTTACCGTGCTCATGGCATGGAAGTGTGGGCAAACAGCATCCAGGTGGTAGCTGGGGACAGGAGCGGGGATGACCTCTCAGAAGAGTACATAAGCTTTGGGATGGAAGGAGAGAGGAGTGGTCGAGGGGGCAGGCAGAGAGGGAGAGTCACTCACTGAGGGCACATGTTTGCCAGGTGGTGGGTGTTCCAACCCATGGTGTCATTTAAAGAGCAGCATCATGACGGTGACTAGAGAGGGGGCGATGGTTAACAGCATCACACGTTAAGCCAGCAGAGACCCCGGACTTGGTAATATAAAAGCAACTGGAGAATTTAAAGACTGTGTGTATTTGGGGGGGTCTCAGTCGGGGGAGGTGTGCCACCATAGTTCACCTGTGTTCCCCACAAGCTGGCATCTGCCAGGAGAGAAAATGAAAGTGGGCATGACCTCATTTGGTCCATTTCAGCAGCGACATGGGAAGAGGGAGAAGACCCCGCCCAGCTGCAGCGGGTCCTCAGCACCTGCCCACTGAGGAAATGCAAGAATTTTTGTTTGCCGAACCACAGGAGTCAAAGTTTACGTAAATCACCAAAGAAGCGCTGGTCTGAATAAGACCCTTTCCGTGTGACACACGGGTCAACAGCACAGTGTGGGCTCCTGAGGTAACGAGGGCCACGGTGTTGTTGGTGATCAGTGCGTACGGAGCACTGTCAGTCATCAGGGGACCTGAGGAGCGGTCCAGGATAGCTGAGACCAGCAGCAGAGTTTCTTAGGAAGGATTTAAAGGAGAAGCCACGTGAAGAGCAATGATTACTGCTCAACTTGTTGGTTGCAGTGCTGTGTCCTGCTGTCTGCTTTTAAAATGTAGGACAGTAGTGCGATGTTCCAGGAGGGCCTTCTCTGGGACGCTGCAGGCTTCACCTTCCCCAGGACCTCACACAGTGCCTGGCACTCAGTGGTGCTCAGCAGAACTGCTCCGGTTGAATTGAAATAGACATGTTAAGTGAAAAGAAGATCCTGCGCGTGTAAAAACCATGGGTGGCCCTCACCTCTGTGAAATGTAATATTTAATGGATCCTTTCCTCTGAGGAGTGAAGGTAGAGGGGCTACCAAAACTGTAGCTTCAGACGGAATGACAACGGTGAGAAAGGCTTTCCTCTGGCATGGGAGGGCCCTGAGTTTCAGTGCCAGGATTCCCGGTACTGGCTGTGCAATTTTGGCAGGCAATTTCACCCCTCTAAACCACAGCATCCCCTTTTGCAAACTGGGGTGGCAATGCCAGCACTGCTGTGAAAACCCAGATTCGGTAATTCCAGCCTGACTGGTCACAGAGCTTGTGGAGGCCACGATTACCCTAAAACCACAGTGCTCCCCACCTGGCATCACATACAAAGGGTCAGCTACAAAGCCGCGTCTTTGGGGATCACATAAACCTTTGACTGTTGCATTTTCTCAACTGGCGGCCTCCTGGTTGACTTTAGAGTTTTTTCCTTACGGCAGCTCACCTGCTGGAGCATGAATAACGCCACTTCTTTAAAAGGGCGACATGGGGCTTGTGTGCTGTCCCCACCCTGGTTTTCCAGGTTCCCTTGAGGGGAAGTTGCTGTGAGGGTCCCTGTGGGGCCTCGCTCAGGTGTCCCCCTTACTCGCCCTCAGGCAAGATGCACTGATCACCCACGTGCCTGTGCGCAAGCGTGGTTCCAAGCAAGGCGACCGCGGAGAAGGAAGTGGCAAAGGGTTTTACAGGGTTTCACGCGCCCCTAATTTGTTTTAGTGATTGGAAGAATCCAGGGCACCCCAAACTCCTTCAGCCACAGTCTTCACTGCGCCCCGTGGAGGCCTAGCCACAGTCTTTTTTTAAAGTGTCCTTGGCGCCCATCGTTCTGTGACTAAACAGAGTTTTGATCATTTTACATCCCATAGACCTAACCTTTGAACATGAGCTGAGACTGAGTCTGTAGGTCACGTTCCCACAGTGTTCCTGGACTGTTAGCTTTGGTCTGCGTGATCACGCCAACGTGTACGTTCAGAAATAAAAGTCTTTAGTTGTCTTCATCTGAAGACAATGTTATAGTGTGTTTTTTATCCCTCTGGGAATAAATGAGCCCTTTTTGTTTTGTGAACTGCAGGAAAAGTTGAACAGCATTTATCTGGAAATGCGCAAGTACTCCTAAAATTTAAGATTGCCCTAACATGCAGCTGGGGAAATAAGACTGTATTTTAAGAATTAAGTTAGACCAGATGTGAAATAGCAGACTTTAACGCTATCTTTGAAACAAACCGGGGTAGGAGAATCCCTTGGGAGATTAATGAGTCCATTAAATTTAAACAGATTCTTTTTTTTTTTTTCTTTTAAGACCAAAACAGAAGGTTGCAGATTCAGAACTAGCTTGTGAACAGGCTCATCAGTATCTTGTTACCAAAGCAAAAACCAGATGGTCAGACTTGTCTAAGGTAAGAAAATGATTATTTCCTTAAAAGGAAAGGGAATCGATTTCAATGTTCCAGGATCCTTGTGATGAGGGAGCTATTTTCCATCCAGTCGCTAAGATGGCAAAGCAACTTTGTATAGCAATTTAGGGACTCCTTTTCTTCGTAAAATACTTTTTCAAAATAAATTCTCACATTCGAGGTCAATTGATCTTTAGAAAAATAAGTAATTTTAAGAGTTACATGGACTGAAATTGCTGGCTTTATCTCAGGTTTGATATGAGTTAAAATTTTAAATGAAAAATGTAAGATGCTATCATTCTTGTTTTTACACAGTTATAAACATGCTTTTTAAAGAGGTATTTCTTCCTGTCTTGCTAAAATTATAGAAAGCATAGTTTGAAGGTGAATACCCTCCATGTGCAATTGTGTAAACTGTGATGATGGTGTCAAGATGGGAAACATACTCTTAACAATGGCAGCTGTACCTGCAGGACAGTAGATCTGAAATGCAAGCGTGGGTCATCCTGAGGGCTAGGATATGGGGTCACCACTTCTCAATGCAACAAGGACACAAAAACTTCATTTAAAAAAGTATTTGTATCCTGCATTACGGAAGTATTTTCACACTATTCTGAAGAATGTCTCCACTTTGTTTCATGTGGTCATTTTCTATCTCTGTCTGCTCTGTCTTGGCCTGTGCCCGATGAGAAGTCCCGCTTTTAAGTCCTGTTAAGCACCCGGGCTGCCTCACAGCCTTGACTGTGCCAGCCCAGGCCGGCAAATCACACTGATCGAGGCCGGGCCAGCCTTCCAGAGCAGTCCTTTGGGTCACACTGATCGAGGCCGGGCCAGTCTTCCAGAGCAGTCCTTTGGGTCGCACAGATCGAGGCCGGCCAGCCTTCCAGAGCAGTCCTTCGG
>NW_020837952.1:59179072-59261631 GCF_003676395.1 Aethalodelphis obliquidens | reverse complement strand
GATCGAGGCCGGCCAGCCTTCCAGAGCAGTCCTTTGGGTCGCACAGATCGAGGCCGGCCGGCCTTCCAGAGCAGCCCTTTGGGTCGCGGAGTGCAGGGCAAGCTCTGGATTGGAAGCAGCGGCCACACAGGCCACAGCAGCGCCAGCCTGGGGGAGGGCAGAGCTGGCCACCTGACCGCCTTACCGCGTGCCCGCCCCATCCCTGCTTCTCTCTGGCCTTCAAACTCCCTCAAACCTATTTAAGAAAAAGCCCCTTCTCCCCAGCGTGCCTCCCCTCTCAGCTGCCCTGCCCTCCTTCCCCTCATGGGAGCAGCCCCGCCCTGTGGTCTGACTCCAGGGACTCCCGAGGGCCTCGGCCAGGGCCCTTCGCAGCTTCATCCGACCCCGCTTTGACTTAGCACAGACTCACTGCGCAGCGGTTTGTGCGCCGGGTTCAGTGGTAACCAAGGCCTGTCTGCTCCTGCCTGGTGGAGCTCACGAACCTGGGAGGTGACAGATTATTAACAAAGCAGATGGGCGCTGGAAGGAGCAGACCGCTGGGAGTGGCCAGAGGCTGTAGAGGCCTTTGTTTCTGCCTTGTTCAGTCCATCCTTCCTGAAACGCCTCCACCCCTGGCACCACGACACCCTGCAGGGCCCCCTCCCCTCCTGTCCCGGCCTCCTGGCTGGGTGACGGCCTCCCCGTCAGTGTGGACTCTCACTCCACCTCGATTCCACGGCCTCTCGTAGCCACCTTCATCCTTGATGTCGTGCGGGACCCCAAACTATGTGTGGAGGAGGCCTGGGGACCCCAGGGCGCTGTGCCGCTAAACCAGGAGCCTTGCGTCTATGGGGCGGAGACCTCCTCCAGCTCTTCTGGGACTGAGCCTGGCGGGGAGAGGACGCGCTTTGTCCAGAATCAAGCATCGTGTCACCTCACTGGCCCCCACAGGACTAAACGATCCTGCGCATGTGGACATCTCTGCCACTCTATCAGTTTATTTTAACTAAAGCACTGAAGGAATTAGTTCTGAATTCTAAACCGGCAGAAAGTATAATACCTAAATAAGATCAGCAGTATTCCCACCGGACCAACTGGAGATGAGACGGCTGTTCTCACTCGGTGCACCCATCCCAGCTCTTCACTTCTGGGTCCCAGCATTTAGAGATGGTGATGGTGACCAAAGGTGTGGAGTCTCCCTTCTGCCGCATTTCTGTTGGGAATTTGCCAAACAGGACCTGCTAATATCCAAAACGATGTATTCTCCAGTAAAACCGTGTTTGAACTTGAACAAGGATTCAGCGTTTAGTCATCTAGTGACTGTCACACAGAGTCACGGGGCTCTCCGCTCCCCCATGCGCTGCTGGGGACACCTCCAGCTGCATTCTCAGAAGTACACAGGAGTCGTCCCATTTGGGGGCAGCTTAATATGCTCATTGCTATTTAGGTGTTTTTGGAAAATAAGTTCATTGGTTTCTTCAGCAAACCTTTTTTTTTTTTTTTTTTTTTGCGGTACGCGGGCCTCTCACTGCCGTGGCCTCTCCCGTTGCGGAGCACGGGCTCCGGACGCGCAGGCTCAGCGGCCATGGCTCACGGGCCCAGTTGCTCCGCGGCATGTGGGATCTTCCCGGACCGGGACACGAACCCGTGTCCCCTGCATCGGCAGGCGGACTCTCAACCACTGCGCCACCAGGGAAGCCCCAGGCCTAACTTTTTAAAGCTTAATTGTTTTTTAATTTGTGACGCTACAGTGGAATATAAAAATAATATATATATGTAACTATGTATATGTAATATGTGTGTATATATGCACATTTAACATACATGTTTTATAATATATATGTATAACGTATATGTGTAGATTAAATAAGTGTGTATAATGTGTAGTCACCGTGTATCCCAGATTGTACGCCACCGTGTAACCACCATCCAGATGAAGGCATAGAATGTTAACAGTATCTTAGACCAGGGAGCTACGCTTTTTCTGTGAAGGGCAAGACAGTAAATATTTTCGACACTGTGGGTCACAGGGCTCTGTTGGGACTCTCAGACGTCTTACTTTCTTCCCCTCCAGTGGATGTGTAGCAGTAACTCGTTGCTGTTTTAATTAGCATTTGTTGCTTACTAATGAAATTGGGCATTTTTTCATTTGTTTATTCATTAGTCAGTTTTCTTTATCTGCGAAGTGCCTGCTTGAGACTTTCTTACAGTTTTCACACTGGCTCGTCTGTCTTTCTTTCCTTGGTCAGCGGGAACGCTTACTTTGGTTTGGCCAGTAGATTTTTGTAAGTGGTAAGTGATGCAGGTATCTTCTCTCAGTTTGTGTTCAGTCTTCACCCTTTAAAAAAATTTTTAATTTAATTTTTCTTCCAGTTTACTGAGATATAATTGACAAACAGCACCATACAAGTTTAAGGTGTATGGCGTAATGATTTGACTTACGTATATTGTGAAATGATTATCACAATAAGTTTAGTGAGCATCTATCATCTCATATAAATATGAAATTAAAGAAACAGAAAAAAATGTGTGTGATGAGAATTCTTAGGTTTTAGTCTCTTAACTTTCGTATATAACATACAGATGTGTTATATATTATATATATGTTATACGTACAGCTGTGTTCATTATATTCAGCTGTATTCATGATATTTATCATGTTGTACATTACATCCCTAGTACTTATTTATCTTAGAACCGGAAGTTTGTAGTACCTGTTGACCACCTTCATCCAATTCCCCCTCCCCGCACCCCTTGCTTCTGGTAATCACAAATCTGATCTCTTTTTCTATGAATTGTTTGTATGCTTGTTTCTTTGTTTTTAGAGTATAATTGACCTAAAACACTATGTTAGTTCCTGTTACACAACATAGTGATTTTTCTTCTGTTCATTTCACAATGATCACCAGGATAAGTCTAGTTATGATGTGTCACCACAAAGATATTACTTAGTTATTGACTGTATTCCCCACACTGTAGCTTTCATACCTGTGACTCATTTATTTTGCAACTGGAAGTTTGTACCGCTTCATCGCCCTCACCTATTTCTTTCCTCCTCCCAGCCCCCTCTCCTCTGGTAACCGCCTGTTTGTTCTTTGCGTCTATAACTCTGTTTCTGTTTTGTTCTGTTTGTTCATTTGCTGTACTTTTTAGTTGCCACATTGAAGTGAAGCCATACAGTATCTGTCTTTCCCTGTCTGACTTCTTTCAAAAAAGTTTTAGACACTCCTGTGTAGAAGTCTTACAATCATTTATAAGATTTATTCCTCAAACTTTCTATTTTTGATGCTACTGTAAATGTTATTTTTTAAATTCATTTTCCATGCCTGAGATATAAAAATGTGGATAATTTTATGTATTGATATAGAATCCAGATTTCTTGCCAAAGCCTCTTAGTGTAATAATTTATTTATGGATTCCTTGTATTCTTATATATACAGTCATGTCATTTGTGAATAAATGACAATTGTATTTCTCCCTGCCCTGTTTTTACACCTTTTAACAATTTTAACTTGCCTAACTACACTGGCGGGCACCTCCAGTACAATGATGAATAGAGGGCGATAGAGATATTCTTGCCTGGTTCCTGATCTTACAGGGAATGTTTCGTGGTTTCACCATTAGGTATGATGCTCGCAGAGGACTTGGGAGATGGACCCACTGTGTCTCCCTCACAGTGTATTAGAAGGAGGAGCGAATGAGCTATTGTTCGGAAACAATTTAAGACAGAGTGGAACGCCCTGTGCTACCTGCTCTTCTAGTCTGTGGTGACAAATCCCCAGATGCCTTTTGCACCCCTCGGGGATATTAAAATGGTACCATACCATCTCGTCACAACAACCAGAGTCTCACGTCCCTCATTTCCCCTCTGACAGACAGCCGGGCAGCCAACTTCGCTGCATCGTGGAGATGATGACCTCAGCAGTGTGGGCTGCGCCTCACTCCCCAGGCTCTGCTTGACTCTTATCTCTAACAGTGTTTGATCCCAAGTTGTGATAACCTCAGCAGTGTGGGCTACGCCTCATTTCCCAGGCTCTGGTTGACTCTTATTTCTAACAGTGTTTGATCCCAAGTTGTTGGTCAGAGAAGAATCCAAGCCACACACCTGAGACCACTCATTACCCAGAAATAAGCCCCTCCTAGGTGTTAACACTTGTTCATGTTTTGCTCGATCACCTTCTTTAGAGGAATGGGGAGGGTATCTAGGACATAGATTAAAAGGTTTTTAAGCAGGAGGAATGGGAGAAAAATGTCTTAGCTTGTTCCAGATACTGACTATTGAAAAGCTTGTTTACTGTCTGAGCAATTATGCATGTTACTAAATGCCGCCTTGGAATATTGTAGAATTTTATCGAAACCGACAATGAGGGCAACGGCATTCTTCGACGACGGGATGTAAAGAACGCGCTGTACGGCTTTGATATTCCCCTCACACCCAGAGAATGTGAGAAGCTTTGGATGAGGTGAGTGATGTCTGAAGACTGGCTTTTCATTCCGGATGGCCAAATTCAGCACCGGCTTTCGTCACTCCTCAGGGGTCAGGTGGGACCAGGAATGGTTTTCCTGCGGTTGTATCTGTCCTGTTCCCCCGTAGAAAGAAGCCTTGGCCAACAGGCTGGCCTTCAGGAGCATGGGGAGCCAGGTAAACACTTGTCACCAGTATTAAATACTAGACTTGAGAGTTTTGCATTTCCAAGGAACCGGGAGTTCAACCACATCCTTTTACTGTTTCAGAGAACTAAGTCCCTCCCCAAAGACTTAACTCTAATACAAGTAGCTCAGCAGACAGATCTGCAATGGGTAAAGGGAAAAGCGGTCTCTCCCCATCGCCTAAAGATGGAAATCAATGTTGCACAACTGTTTTATAGATCAGTAATTTGCTGGAAGAAAATCACCAAAGTTTTGGTAACTTGGAGTGGTTTCCCAAGAGTGTCTTAAACTGAAAATTGTGCCTAATGCTGACTACATGTTTCAAAATGTGCTTTAGGTTTAGCTGTTTTTGAACCAGGCCCCCAGTTACAACATTCCCTGTGTAGATGTTTAAGTTTCAAGGTGCACTGACAATGCGGTCCATTTCCAAGTTCCAGCTCTGTCTTTGAATTACTTCCTTCTTCATTATATGTTAGCTGCCACTTGCATCCCCGCAGGATCGTACCCCAATATTGCATGTCCTCTCAGAGGCAAGCCCATGGAGCAGTCCATGTAGTATTTCAGCTTTTCATCTGTTCAAAGGGGAAAGCTGCAATGTTGGCCGAGTTTAGAATTAGGCTGTTTTGTGTCTAATTTAGAAAAGCAACTTGAAGTTCTTACAAAATCCTTGGTTTCTTTTTTGTTTTGTTTTGTTTCGTTTTAGGTCAGTTCCAACTCAGGGACAATTTGGTCTCCCTACCCATTTTCTCTTTTGAGGGACTAGATGAGTGGGTCCATCTGAGTAATCAGAAGATGGGGTACAGCAGCCAAATGCATGGAGCTCTCACCATGTAGACCTGTGGATGATGTGGAGGTGACTGTGTGGTCCTGATGCTCGGGGAGCTGTCAGGGGGCAGGAAGCATTCACCCCAATACCAGGGTGCAGAGTCGCCTGTTATAAATGCCAGAGGAGGGACATGTCGAGCAGAAAGGGAGACAAAAGTAGGGGTGCTGGGGGCCGTGGAAGAGCAGGAGGCTGTCATGGTGGGAGAGAAGCTGAAATTGTTCCAAAGGTCCAGATGGGGAAGGAGGGCTGCCTGACCCACGGGCCAGGAGGACGGGGGAGGCATTCTCCAAGCAGTGCCTGGGCTCCAGGCTGAGGAAGGAAAGACGAGGCTGATCACCTGGCCGCAGTCCTCCCTTTCTGGCAGAGTATTAACGAGTCATTCGGAAACAACGAAATGTGATGTGGGTCAAGCCATGCTTTAGGAAGACTAGTCAGGAAGCCGTTCAGAAAAGGGGTTGGTGGGGTGTGGGCCTCGGGAGACTGTGGTCTCCATCAGGGAGGGATGGGGCGAGCTGCAAGAATGAGGGGTGTGGGAGTCAGGTGTCCCCGTGAGGAAGGAGAGCACGCTTAGCCCTCTTCCCGATGGGGGACAGAGCAAGGTTCCATGTTCATGGGAGGGAGACACTCACTGTTGCTTTTGGCTAAAGTTTCTTTATACACGTATTAACATGATTAAATACACAAATATCTACCCTGTGCTGAAAACTGTTTGAGATGAGAATTTCATCTACTTTTGTTTAGCCGGCTGTTTGCCATGGATGGTGAGTGGTTGAGAGCTCTGCAGCCAGATATGCCTCCACCCCTCATAGCTGTGTGGCCCCTGTCAAGTTACTTAACTTCTCTGTGCCTCACTCTGCCCTGCTGAGTTAGCTCAAGTGGTGTATGGATCAGGGTAGGCTGGCTGCGGTAACAAACAAGGCCAGCATCCCAGGGGCTTGCCCCATAATGATGTCAAAATGTAGTGTGGGTGTTGGGGAGCTGTGTTCACAGTCATTCAGGGACCAGGAGTCCCACCACCCCTGGATCTTATGTGTCTGCCAGCAGAGAAGGGAACAGAGCACAGAGGACCCTCTGGCCAGCTTTGTAAGGACCAGGCCTGGGAACATGGCCGTCACTTTGCCCAAATTCTTTTGGCCAGAATCCCTCGATGGCTGCACCCCTGCACGGGAGGCTGGGGAGACCAGCAGTCTGCAAGGGGATTGCGCTGCTACTCAGAGGCCGGGAGGCTGCTGCGCCCCGGGCTGGAAGAGCAAGCGGGGGAGGTTACACAGAGATAAGGGAGCTGCTCCCCACCAGCGACTGCAGGGCAAAGGGGAGGCGGTATTATTTGGAGACCAGGAAATTGCCTCCACTCCTGATGCTGTCTCGGAATTTGCGGGAACCTCGACTGCTGTGCTGAGCCGGAGCTATGGGGCCATGACAGCAGGTCCCCTGGGAACAGCCTGGCCCTGCCCTCTTCCCACCTCCAAGGGCACAGCTCCCTGGGCGCAGCCGGGGGGCAGCTGGGAAGATGTGCAAAGGGCAAGCGCGGGGTCGAGAGCCACCAGATGAACGTCCAGCTAAAGGGCAAAGGGTGTGTCACATTCCAGGGCTGCGGGGTCACCTGGGTGGCCAGGCAGAAGGGCAGGCTGCACATCAGCTGAACCACATCATGAAGGGCAGGGCGAGGTGGGGACCCCATCCTGAAGGCCAACTGTTTAGTGGGGAAAGAGGGAGGCAGGTCCACGTTCCAGAAAGATCACTCTGGCCACGGGGAGGAGGATGAATTGCCAGAGACGGGGAGGGAGGCACAGAGGTGAATTCAGGGCTGTCTTCCCTGGGTGGTGCCTGGAGGACTGGGACGGAAGTGACAGGTGTGAGAGAGATTCAGGAAGTGAACCCGCAGCTGAGGGGCTATGCTCTGAGGGGGCCTGCACCCTGACCCATGGCGCCCAGACTGAGCTGTGTGACCTTGGGCCAGTGGCTCACCTTCTCTGAGCTTCAGTAATCTCTCCAGTGGGATGGCAATGGGGACCAAATGATATAAAGAGGGTACCTGGCGTAGATAAGCATAAAAATTAGTAGCAAAAAGATCATATGGATTTGAAATTATTTTCTGATTACAATATTAATGCACACTCATTTTAGAAGACTCAGAAAATCCAGAGAAGCATAAAGGAAAAGAAAAGACAACAGCAAGAAAGCAGCCGTACCCCACTCAGCAGAGAGGATAGACTTGGTGGTGTGGTTTTTTTCATCCATTTTCTAGGCGTTTCCATGATCTCGGTTAGCCGTCCTCACCCTCATTCCACCTCCTGGCCTGCTCCTCTCAATGGCTCAGCGTTTGCTGACCCTGACTCACCCTGGTCCACTCCCTCCAAGTCCCCGCCTGCCTTACGAAGCAGGAGGGCTAGGCGGCAAGGTGGTGGCCCGCGCCAGGCTGCGCAGGCACCAGGAGCCTCCTGCAGTCGCCCGTACAGGGGGAGAGGCATTCTCCCACCCGGCGGGAGTGACAGGGACCCCGGGCAAGGCAGGGAGCAGCTGGGGCCAACGTGACACTCTGCCAGCTCCCGGGGTCTGCTAGTGAGACGAGGAAAGCCCCCACCAAAACTGGGTAGCTGGAAGTGAGTAGGAAAATAACGTTCAGCTCTTTCGAAAACACAGAATTAGAAAATAGGGAGAATATAGACAAGAAATTGTCGGCATCCATTGTTCACTCGACATTTACGAAGCACCTGTGAAGCGCACGCTTTCAGAGCTCCGGGTTAGCCTGGCAGGTCTCGTTTACGCTGGAAGTAAATTAGTGCATTAACTCCCACATCTCAGTGACCTGGCACATGCGTGCTTAGTTCTTATTCACACGAAGTCTAGCATGTCTAGCGGCTCTTCTGGACGGTTCTCTTCCAAGTGGTGACTCGGGATCTGGCTTCCAGTTGTGGCCTCATCCCTCAGCAGGGTCCCCCGGGACCTGCAGAGCACAGGACCGCACACGGGCTTCGGTGGGCTTCGGCCCAGAAGGACACACTTCTGCCCACAGCCCGTGGCCCAGGGCCGGGCCGTGGCCCCAGCTAACTGCACAGGGGCGGACAGAGTGGGGAGCACGTGCACGTTAAGCGAGCCTGGCTCACTGAGGGTTAAAGGTACACGACCGTCAAGCCTGAAGGAGGCCGCTGTGAAAGGAAACCTGGTAACTGAAGCCAGGCAGGACCTTTTAGCACGAGATTCCAGGAGCAATGCGTCTGGTTTTGGAGAGACTGCAGAGAATAAATTACAAGATGAAAGTGCATCCATCCATCCATTCATTCATCGGAGCAATCACTGAGCAGGATTTTCTTGAAACTTTCTAAGTTGCAAGCCCTGTGCTGTATTCTGGGGTTCCAGAGATGAAGGAAGCCTCCACCCTCAGGTTGCTCACGACTCGGCCAGGAAGGCAGCAGCTGCGTGCCAGGAGGGAGAGGCTGGGCAGCCCGGGCTGTGGGTGTTCAGAGAGAGACCCCCAGGAGGTGCGATGCCTGAGTTGAGTCTTAAGAAACAGTCATTAGCCAGAGGTGGGGAAAGGGGGTCCTAGTGAGCAGAGAGGCCCAGAGCCGGGGGAGTGGGAGGTCCCTGGGATGGAAGAGGAAGGATGCCGCTTCCATCAGAAGAGCCTGAGACCCAGAGCCTGCCGGGCACAGGGCACCCCAGGACCAGGGCACAGAGCCCTGGGGGACACGCCCTTCGGGGGCGCTCAGTGTCCTGAGCCCCTTCTGTAGCCTCGTTGCATTGGGTAGAACTCCGCTATTTTAGATCTAAAACCAACTTTGCTGAAAAACTATGAAGCCAGTGTATTATAAAAATGCACAGACGACTCAGGTAGGACAGCAGCAGCCTGGGAAACTTGCGTATAGATGCCGGTCGTGTGCAATCACGCAGACCTGGCAGAATGTTTGGGAGATAATTAATGCCCAATTTATGCACATTTCTTGTTTGGGTAGGTAAGTTGTATGTTAGTATTCCAATATAAAAGGCAAAGACTATTAAAAAGTCCCTGTGTCATGTGCATCGGCCCACGGGAAGACATATGACTGTCGGTTAACGTGAAGCTGGGTCATCTCTGTTGCCTCAACCAACGCAGTGTCTAGAGAGAACCTACCCTGTGCCTTGCTGGTGGAACACCTGGACCAGGAGAGCCTCTGGGTGGGAAAGGATTTGAAAAGGTTGAAGGAACAGTTCAGAAAAGAGAGGATCGAATGGGACGTGATGGTCGGGGATGAGTTAGAAGAGCTGCACGTGGAGGGACTAGATGGACAGGCCCTTAGCTCCGCATAAAGGACGCCTTCGTGACTAACGTCGTCTAGAACTCCACTGGGCAGTCCCTGAAGGAGCGGGTTTCCCATCTCTGGCGTGGCTTCATCCAAGGCCAGACCGCCGCTTATTGGGGAGCGTAAGGGCGGGATTGTGGCCCTGGATGGGGATGGAGCCCATGGTGTCTCATCTGTGGCTCCACCAGGACTGGCTGAATGTGCCATTGGGCACTGCCCCCTTGGGCAGCTGGACGTTGTGTGCTCTGAAGGGCAGCTCTCTGAGCCATCGGACCACCCTCACAGATGGCCCCCGAGAGAATCCCTCAGGCCAAGCTGCGTAAGGGCCACGTCTCCCTCTGCTGCAGGCCTGGGTCGTCAGTAGCGCTTGCACCAGACCCTCTAAATCTGGGGTCAATGGTGCTGGAAGATTCTTCTGTCATTTATGTAAGAATCGAGTGCTAAACTGAGCATGAAAGGGTAAGACTTTCACAGCACAGCAATCGATGTGAACATATTCAGATCATGTGTACAACCAAATTGCTGTGTGTACAATAGATGGGCAGAGTAATCTGATGATGTCATAAATTAGCGGCCATTGCCGTATGCAGATGCGAGCTTTTATGGGTCCTCTGTTTATGCGCACATTTTTCTTGGCACGTCTGTTGCCGAACCCTTTTTTTTTTTTTTTTTTTGCGGTACGCGGGCCTCTCACTGTTGTGGCCTCTCCCGTTGCGGAGCACAGGCTCCGGACTCGCAGGCTCAGCGGCCATGGCTCACGGGCCCAGCCGCTCCGCGGCATGTGGGATATTCCCGGACCGGGGCACGAACCGGTGTCCCCTGCATCGGCAGGCGGACTCTCAACTACTGCGCCACCAGGGAAGCCCTTGCCGAACCCTTTTAAAATTCAGCCTTTACAGGCAAGTTGATTTTTTTTTAATGTGACACAAAGGATTATATGATGAAGGGTGAGGTTATGTAAGCTGAATTAACTCTCTTATTATTCACATTCATAACAATATTTTAGTTGCAGTTGTGCAATCTGGTCTTCTGTTCCTTGGAGATGTGAATCGAATGTTTATGATCTTTGTTAATGAAGTAATTAAGAAGTGTCTTTCCATTCAGTTCAAGTGTCACGACTGAGAATTTGTTGTTGGGAATCTCGTGAGCGTTGCCCGCGGGGATGGCAGGCCTTCCTTACGGACACGTGCCCTTCACGTTCATTGCTCAGCAGCCAGGTATCGATAAGGAAGTTTTGCGAGGCATGTTGCTGGGAACTGTGGGTTCGCCCATCAGGATAAACGAGGCATGGTCTCTTCTCGAGAAACCCACCGTCAAGCAGGGACGGAAGACCTGGACTGAAGCGGGGGAAGCAGAGGTGGGATGTGGTTGAGCCTTTGGGTGGCGAATGGCAGCGGCAAACACCAGGCCCTGGTCCCAGCCTCCACCCGCGCTCACCCCGCTCCCCGGTCCTCACCACAGGCTACAGGGATCCAGGGGAGGCAGAGACACAGTGCTTTTGCCTCAGGACGAGAGAGAGGTCCCAGAAGAGGCGCCCTGCTGTCCAGGCCTTGCTTGTCAGGCGGGTGGTCTGTGCACGTTCGCTCAGGAGCCCCCTGTAGGGGTGGGGAGCCCCCTTGGGGAGCTTTCTTCTAGGGGTGTCTTTATAGAGTTGCATCACAGCAGCACTCTGGTGGCATCAGGCTGGTCACAGGCCTGATGCAGCTCAGGGAAAGACCCACGGCCCTGGGATCGCCCTAGGAGCTCAAGAAATGGCAACCCTCCCCTTCCCAGGTGCACTGATGGAGAACTAGACTCTCCTTCCTGCAGCTGTCCCGTCACCAGCAGTAGGAGAAGCCACTTGCTAGAGGCACTGGCCCTTTGTGCTGCCTGGCACATAAAGCCACTACAAGCCTCGGGCTTCCTCTGGTGGGTGGGTCGCTTTGTTTTGTTTTAGAAGGAAAATTCACTGAATAAAGGTAGAATGGTACTTTTGGGGGTTGCAGGCACTAAGGTCGTACTAATAACAGACGCCTGGAAAGGTCTGGGAGGGCTTCCCAAACCCTTAGTAACAACGACGCCACTGGGGGCATGATTCCAGCCAGCAGGTCTCAGAGTGCCCTCCCCCTCCCTGCTGCAGGCCAGGCGAGGAAACCGAGCCCGGGGGGGGGGGCGGGACCTGGCCGGCGACTCGAGGCCGGTGAGCTGGCGGCTCAGACATCGCTGCCCTCCCTGCCCCTCCGTCGCAGGAGGGGACTCTCCTCACCTTCTAGAACGGAGTCCCTGATGAAAGCAGGCCTGGATGCTGGGAGGCAGGCGGAGGTGAGACGCGAGGCCCAGGGGGGCCGCAGGGGGAGGGGTGGGCAGGGGGGCCTCGGGAACTTCTCACCCCTCGTCCTCCACCCAGCACCCCAGCCCTTGAGGACAGGAAAGTCGGGTAAATAAATCCTTTCTCCTCATCGTTACTCAGTTGGGAGGGTCGCAGGGGACCCAGTGCTGGGGCGGCGGCCAGCGTGTGGTCCTGCAGCATCTGGCTGGCGGCGGAGAGCAGAGGGGGCCCTGCTTCACACAGGAGAGCCCAGGGCGCCTGGCTCCGTCCCACAGGCACCGACAGCAGCCGGATGCAGCGTGAAGCCCCAGACATTGTGCAAATACCGCCTCAGCCCTCGGAACGCTGAGTTCATCTGGGAAAAGCACCGCCGGAAATGCCATTTTTATCGGTTAGAGGAGGACCGAGATCTTTCCGTGAAAATAAATGCTTCTTTTCTTTAAAGAAAATTGGCAATTTGCCTTAAAAATTTTTATTGAAGTAATTCTATTCTATTTGAATGATGTTGGGAGATAAAAACCCTCCATTATGCCTTTTTTAAAATGAATTACAATTTAGAAAAATCCCAATAATAGAAAATGACATAAAAGGTACATAATTCTTATCTTGTTTTCCTTACTAGTCTCTCTCATTGGTTGCGTGTAATTGGCATCTCTTCAAAGAGGAAATGGGGAATTGGAATCAAGTGGCATTCATTTATTTGAGTTTTAAGATTGAATATGCTTTTTTTTTTTTTTTTTTTTTTTTGCGGTATGCGGGCCTGTCACCGCCATGGCCTCTCCCGTTGCGGAGCACAGGCTCCGGACGCGCAGGCTTAGCGGCCATGGCTCACGGGCCCAGCCGCTCCGCGGCACGTGGGATCTTCCTGGACCGGGGCACGAACCCGCGTCCCCTGCATCGGCAGGTGGACTCCCAACCACTGCACCACGAGGGAAGCCCCTGAATATGCTTTTTGACGGATTTTCTTCTGAACCTTAGCATAGTTCCTCTTACATGTAGGTGCTCAATAAAAGACCGT
This sequence comes from Aethalodelphis obliquidens, assembly GCF_003676395.1. Lineage (NCBI taxonomy): Eukaryota > Metazoa > Chordata > Mammalia > Artiodactyla > Delphinidae > Aethalodelphis > Aethalodelphis obliquidens. The sequence continues at coordinate 59,248,570 of NW_020837952.1, read as the reverse complement.
TGAATTAAGGAAGGGTTGGTTTTCATTTTCCGTGGTCACAGTCGGATTTCTAACAGAATGACAGAGGATGAATCCGGTTGCTCTCTTGGGGTGGTCCAAGATCACCTTGTGTGAGGTGACCTTCCTGTTGATTGATGAGCCTGTGGATCGCCTGAGGGTCTTGTTACGAGCAGGTCCAGCTCAGGTCTGGGGTGAGGCTCAGGATCCTGCGTTCCTGACCCCCGGGGAGGCCGGTGCTGCAGGCCTGCAGAGCACACGGGGTGTGAGGAGCCAGGCAGACGGAGTGCAGACGGTGTTAAAGCCCTGAGCACCTCGCACTGGTGAAAGTTTTGTTTGTTTGTCTTTAAAGGTACGACACCGAGGGAAGAGGGCACATTACTCACCAGGAAGTTTTACAGAAATTGGGGGTTAACTATTCAGCGGCTATTCATCAGCCCTACGCGGAGGATTATTTCAACTTCATGGGTCATTTCACGAAGCCACAGCAGGTGCAAGAAGAGATGAAGGAGCAGAGCACGGAGAGGGCCGTGCCGGCCAGGTGAGTCTGTGAGCACACGGCCCGGGGGCCGGCGTCTGTTCCTCATTGACCCCTGCAGCACTGTTTGTTCTGAAGTGGTACCTCCCAGTGCTGGCAAAGCTGCCGTGAAATTGTAATCCTCGTTCACTGCTGTAGATTCTAGAAATCGGCGCTAAGTCACAAAGCTACAAAGGAGTTAAAGAGCTATAAGCCTACGCCACCCTACCCAGTCACACTCTCAGGTCACCCTTGAGAACTGAACCTTTGAGGTGTTTACTAACCTAAGCCCCTGGCCCCTCCTCTGGACAAGTAGAATGCAGGTTCCACGAGGACATGCCTGTCTCTACCCGGTTCAGAACAGTGCTTGACGCCTAGTAGGCACCCAGTGAGTATTTGTCCAGCGAATGAATGAAGGAACAGACACATTCTTTAACTCAGCAGTTCAACTTTGGGGACTTTATCCCAAAGAAATAATGTGGAAGAGGCCAGCAGTTTAGCAGGTGGAAGGTATGACTTGCAGTGTGTTTTCAACAGCAGCAACAAAAGGACACCTGTCGGCTTCCCTGGTGGCGCAGTGGTTGAGGGTCCGCCTGCCAAGGCAGGGGACACGGGTTCGTACCCCGGTCCTGGAGGATCCCGCATGCCGCGAAGCGACTGGGCCCGTGGGCCGTGGCCGCTGGGCCTGCGCGTCAGGAGACTGTGCTCTGCGGTGGGAGGGGCCACAGCAGTGAGAGGCCCGTGTACCGCAAAAAAAAAAAAAAAAAATCAATCCCAGATGAGGGCCTGGCTTACAGAGCGTGGCCCCAAGGAACATGAGGTGGTGTATGCCAGTTTCCACCATCGCTCGGACACTGTGGGAATGTCTGTGACAGAAGGCTAATTGGCAATGAAGTTTTAAACAGTCTGTATAGGGACTTCCCTGCCGGTCCAGTGGTTAGGACTCCACGCTTCCACTGCAGGGGGCTTGGATTCGATCCCTGGTTGGGGAACTAAGATCCCGAGTGTCCCGTGGTGTAGCCAAAATAAATAAATAAACAGTCTGTGTACCATGATTGGAGCTACACCAAATGCACGTGCCTGTCCACAAGATGCTGCACAGAAGGTGTCGTGTTGTATTTGGATGGTGGGGCTGCGCGTGATTCCTTTCAAAGTTTAAAAGTAGTCACTAATGAAACTAGTCACTAATGCCATATTTTAAAATTCTAAAACAATGGATAAAGAAAATGTGGTACATACATATACAACAGAATATTATTCGGCCATAAAAAAGAATGAAATATTGCCATTTGTGATAACACAGCTGGACCTTGAGGGCATCATGCCAAGTGAAATAAGTCAGACAAAGAAAGACAAAAACCATATGCTCTCACTTCTATGTGGAATCTTTAAAAAAAAACAAAAACCCAAGCTCATAGATACAGAAAACAGATTGGCAGTTGCCAGAGGTGAGGGTAACGTGGGATGCCAAAGTGGGTGAAGTGGGTCAAAAAGCACAACTTCGTTATGATAGAAATAGGTCCTGGGGGTGTGATGCACAGCAAGGTGACTATCGTTAGGAATACTGTACTGCGTATTTGAAAGGCGCTAAGAAGGTAAACCTTAAAAGTTCTCATCCTACGGATGGTGATGGACGGTAACTATACATCCCACAGTGTATACAGATACCAAATCATTATGTTGTATACCTGAAACTAATATGTTATATGTCAATTATGCCTCAAAAAAGAAAGGAACATAGGAGAAAATGTTGCCGCATTTGATGTGACCCTAAAGGGATGGGACAGACTTTCTCAATCAGTCTCGGTCCTGGGTGGCCGCCCACCAGCACTCCCCAGGCCTGGGACCCTGCTCCCTGCTCCAGAGGCTTACCTCCCTGGCACTCTCATCTGTGTGTCTGTCCATCTCCTGTCTGTCACTTCACCTCTCTGTCCCCATCATCTCTGAATGAGGGAATGAGCTGTTACTAACGAATCCCCAGAGGAAAGAAGCACTCCAAGGACACAGGGACGAAATGCAATGGCTGAATGGGGTTTCAGAGAAGGGCAGTTTGAACACACCCCTGAATTATGTCTAAGTTACTGAATTATAAAGCCTGAAGGCAGAGAATGGAGTTGGTGAAATTTCAAGTAAAAATATGCGCAAGATTGGTATAAATATCAAATATGCCATAAAAGTAACGAAAACGTGGAATTTATCTTTCCCAGACAGGGCTGGCCTCGTAACCCACACGTGTCTCCCCTTCCCTCTCTCCTGCCACTTGTGAGTAACGAGGCTCTGGGAGGGATCTCACATCCTCAGCATCGTCTGCATGGTCTTTCTCTTCTTGTTTCTGTTTATTGTGCAATCGTGGATCTGTAGCTGGGAGAACTACGTGCCACTGGACGAAGCGTTTCAGATCATCAAGCTCCGAAAACTGATTCACACTCACCCGGTCCCCTCCCACCATCACACTCTCTTACCAAAGAAATCAAGCCCAATGCGTAAAAATTCATGACCGGCTTCTGTTTCCTCAAAGATGTCAGATTGCGAAATTGTCAAGTCACTTTGCCCTTCAGGATGGCCCACTTTTCAATTTTGGTGTCAGTGGGTCTTCCAGCTAACCCATCAGATGCAGTGTTTCCAGGACTTTTAACCTCCTCATTTATACTGAAGCTTTGATAAGATTAAGAAACAGGAGTCGTGTTCATTCAAGTGACTGAAATTTTATGTTTGCCTCTTAAATCTAAGAGGTTTAATTTTGTTTGAAATGGCCTGAATACATTTTAAAAATTCAAAAGAATCCTTTTCTAAACCCCTATTTATTTTCCAGAGTCAGACCAGCAATAGTGAACTAGCCACGGAAGCTCAGCCGGCTGTTCTCAAATGCAAATTGCGAGACACAGGAGCGAACCCAGCCGGGCTGCACAGGGTTCTCTCCAGCGTGCCGGCCGGGCTGTGTGTGAGGGGCTCTGCGGCCATCCACCGGCCGTGCCATTGCCCTCTTCGGGCTTCCGTCTCGTTGTCCAGACCAGGGACCAGACACTGTGTGGGCTGACGCGGGTTCTGCCTGGCAGCGTGGCGTGATCAGAGCTCCGAATCCTCACTTATTCTGAGCACATATTTACCCTGCGAGGGAAATAATTACTGCCTGGAAACCAGTCCAAGAAATACTGAACGCCTCAATTTTCTAAAAATATGTATCTCAAAAAAAGTTTTGATTTTTTTTATACCTTCATTTACTTTCATTTTGAAGGATTAAGTGGAATATAATAGTTGTGATCACGAGTAATCATGTTGTAGGATGGGACGGAATTCAAAGTACACCTGTGAGGGAATCCAGGGTGTTGCTGCCCTTGGGATACATTCCCCGGACAGTTACTGCAGCTCATTTGTATCAGCTTCTCGAAGACTCACACCAGCCAGCTCGGACCCGGAGGCCAGCAGGGGAGGGAGACGGTGACCCACGTAGCTTCAGGGTCCAAGCCTCCCTCTCCCCCCAAGTATTCCCTCCGCTTCCCCTCTTCTGATTTCTGACTTCTCTGTTGCCATGGATGATTTCTTCCAGGCACTCAAGGAACAGTTTTTGGACATGTATCCACAAATACACATCGGAGGTGGTAGACGATTACCAGCAAAGAGTTCGTGTTTGGAGTTTTTGGCATATCCTTTTCCCTGAGTAGGAACCTCACAGCCGAGCTCAAGTCAGACGGACACAGTGCTCAGTGTGGTAGGACGAGCTTCCTGGGGCCTGGATGAGCGAGTTCATGGAATATAACCCACCCCCTGTAGGTCAGGTGTAAGACTGTTTATTCCTAAAAATGTCCACACTTTTTTATTCCCTTATCAATAATTTTTTTTAAGTCTGAGAAGAATTTTCCTGAAAGACTGAATCAGAAACTTGAACACATTCCTAAGAAAATCAGCCCTCGAACACGATCAGGAGTTACAGTCGGTCGCTGTCTCTGTCCCAGCAGGGGAGAGCTGGCTGAGCCCGGACGCTGCACAGGCCAGCACTGTCTTCTTCCTATAAGACGGGGATGATAATTACCCTCCTCCCTTGTAGGGCTGTTGAGAAAAATAAATGGGAGAAGGTACATGAAGACAGCACAGCTTCTGGTTTCCCAACTCAGACACGCAAATTATGGGCTGTGCTTCTTAAGAACAAAGGACCTGGACCCCCGCCCCCGTCAGCACTCACTGACTAGACTCTCTGCCCTCCTTGGCTCCTGCTCCTGCATTCCTGCCTCAGGGCCTTGGCGCTGGCTGTCCCTGGGCCCAGAGAGGTCTTCCAGGGGTAGATCCCCACTGGGTCCTTGGCCTCCCTGCCATCTCTGCTCAAGTGTCACCTTCCCCAGTGAGGTCCCCCTGCACCGCCTACTGGGAATTGCAGCGCCCCCTACCATGGGCATTCTCAGCCCCGCTTGTGGGTGCTCAGCTAACCCCTGACCCACTGTGCAGGGCACTGTTGTCCCCTGTTTATCGTTGACCTTGCCCCAGGGAGAATGTAGATTCTTCTAGGGAGGCCTCTCTCATTTGCTAGGTGTATCCTGACACCTAGAGCAGTACCTGGCACGTGATAGGTGCTCAGCGAGTCTGCAGCAAGAGGATGGAGGTGTATTTCCCGTGTCTGTAATATCACTGTATTTTTAAATGTTTGGCTCCATTTTTAAAGTACCCATTCTAGTAAAAAGACAAGGTTGTAATTTCTCTAACATAGTTTTGCTAATGATAATAATAATAAAATGGTAATGATAAAAATGCTTATTATTTTTTTCCAGATTACCTTTCAATGTAAATGTTACATCAAGGCTGCAAAGCATCTTCAAAATTCGTTGTCAGATGAAGCATCAGCTCATCACATTAGAATGATCATGGAACTCTTGCTTTAAAGAAATGATTTGTTTTCCCGGTTTTAGTGTGTGTCTCAAATGCATTCTCTTTCAGGGATAAGCTTAAGGACCACTATCAAGATATCAGCAAAGGGGCTTCTCTGGTGGCGCAGTGGTTGGGAGTCCGCCTGCTGATGCAGGGGACGCGGGTTCGTGCCCTGGTCTGGGAGGATCCCACATGCCGCGGAGCGGCTGGGCCTGTGAGCCATGGCCGCTGGGCCTGCGCGTCCGGAGCCTGTGCTCCACGGCGGGAGAGGCCACGGCAGTAAGAGACCCGCGTACCGCAAAAAAAAAAAAAAGATATCAGCAAAGCACTCACCAAACTAGATAAATCCAAAAATGGCTACATATCCTTATGCAAGATGCAGAAGTTGCTGCAGGAGTGCGGCTGTTTTCTGAAGGCAGAGGAGCTGGCCGACCTTCTCACCAGGTTTTCTATGATGAGGCAATACGTTTCTTACAGCACTGAAAATCAGGGTGTCGCACTGCTTTCATGAATTTCTTCTTTTCCCGTCCACTCAAACAGCCTTTTGGCATTGAAATAACCTCCACGCCACCAAAAACTCAGTCTCTATCTGTGTACAGAAGTAGAACTGTAATGTTGTACTCATAAAACTTATATAGTACTATAAACCAATGTGACCTCCATTTAAAAAAAAAAAAAAAGAATGAATCTTCAAATACTCCTCTGGCTGGGCTACGTTCTAATGGGTTTGAGTCAACTCAAAGCAAAAAGAAAGCGACTTGACAAATCCATAACTTTTCCTGGTGCGTCTCAGCAGCATTAACATCCTTTTTTAACATTATTTTCACTTCACCCACGTTATTCATGCACTTGGGCAGGAGTCAAGTCGTCCTGCAAGGCTTATTAAAAACAGCAGCCCCCTGCCCTGCCATCTTCCCCAGCTCCTGCCCAGAGTCAACAACTTCCAATGCTTTAATTCGTATCTTTTGGTACTTAGCTCAGTACTTCTAAGTGACAAACACACAGCTACTTGTTGATTCTTCACTTCTAGGCAGTGTCTGTCAACTTCCTACCAGGAGGATGCAGATTGAACGCTTTTTCACCCATCACATAACCACCAACCACCTCACCCCTCAGCCTCCACCACCCCGTGGAGACACACGCAAACGTACCCCGTTGTCCCCCCATGTTGCTGTGTTGCAGTTTGGTGTAGTTCAGTGTTCAGGCTTTCTATTACTGTGACTAGCTGATCACTTTTCTTTTCCCGTAGAACATGCTGTTTGCCCTGGATTTAATAATAATTTTTTCTGTTTGCTCAGTTTCCTTGTAGTTCTTATCACTAATTAAACCCCCAACTCACCCCAGCTTGTGAAGTCTCTTTCCAGTATGTTCAGACACCTCAGCTGATCTGTCAGCTTCGTCTTCTTGGACGTCCCTTTTCATGTTCTTCAACTCTCAGAAATTTTCTTGATTTACTTCATTAAAGAGTTCCTCTCCTGTTTGTTTCTCTCTGAGCCTCCTGTTGTTACTGATTAGTGAGCCACCCAGAGTGTCTCCTTATATTTTAAACCTTCCCCGTCCTCCATCTCTGTTTCTTCTTGCTCCACCTTCTGGGAGACCTCCTCAGTTTTAGTTCGCAACCCTTCTTTTGAGATTTTTGTCTCTGCTAATCATACTTATCATCTTTTAAATTGCCAGAACTTGTTTTTATTCTCAGAATATTCCTTTTCTATAGCGTCCTGTTCTTGTTTCATGGATATACTAGTTCATGTCTCTGGAGATATTAAGAATAGATTTTTTTAAAGTTTTCTTCACTTGAGAAGTCTCTCCTCAGTGTTGCTTTTTTCTGCTCTCTTCCATGTTAGACATTTTCCTCAAAAATATGCTCCTATTAAGAATGAGATACTAAGAGATAGATTAAAAGTTCTGCGCAGATGGGGAGAGCTAGTCAACTTCAGTTTGAACCGCTTTGGCAGGGTAATCTGGCAGGTGGTTTCCTTGGAAGACGCCCAATGTCAGAACCTTTAAAACTTTTCTTTTGGGCTGGTCAGATTTCCCAGGGATTAGGGTTGCCGGATAAGACATAGAGTGCCCATTTAAATTTGAATTCCAGATAAACAATATTTTTTCTAGTGTAAGTGTGTGCCATGTGATATTTGGTACATATTTATACTAAAAATTATTTTTGTTTATCTGAAATTCTAATTTAATTGAGTATCCTTCTAGGCTTCTGTTTGTTTCTTTGTTTTTCTAAACCTGGCAACCCAACCAGAGAAGACTTGCTGGTCTCCTGCTGCCAGCACTCTGGGAGCTGACTGGGAACAGAAGGCTGGAAGTTTCAACAGTCAGCATGATAAACCGAATAATGCCCCCAAAGATATTTAAGTCCTAATTCCTGGAACCTGTGAATGTCACCTTATATGGAAAGGGACTTTATGGATGTGATTAAGTTAAGGAACTTGAGAAGGGGAGGTGATCCTGGGTTATATGGGTGGGCCCAGTGTGATCACAAGTGTCCTTATAAGAGGGAATCAGGGAGAGATTTCACCCAGAAGTGACCACAGAGGGAGAAATTGGAGCGATGTGGCCACAAGCCAAGGATCGCCAGCGGCCACCGGAAGCTGGAAGAGGCAAAGAACAGATTATCCCCTAGAGCCTCTCGGGGGAGCACAGCCCAGCTGACACCGTGATTTCTGCCCAGGGACGCTGATTTCCAACTTCTGGTGTCCAGAACAGTAAGAGAATAGATGTGTGCTGTTCAGAGTCACCCACTTTGTGGCATCATGTTATAGAGTCACAGGAAACTAAGAGTCAGTATAAAAGCTTTCACTTAACTCCCCTCTTTTCATTAAGAACCCTCCCTGTTTTGAACTGTGACAAACACTTACCATCTGCAGAGAACACCCCTCCAGATCCTCCACTGTGTGTGGTGGGCGGGTGGGGGCCAGGCACCCAGCCTGGGGAGTCTGAGGAGGGGCACGGGGTCGAATTGCGTCCCACACAGGCTTTTAGCCAATCCTTCTCTTTTAACCTCACTTTCATTCCTACGTCTAGGTGTACCTGGAGCCCACTTCTGGAGGCTCTGAGGGTTTGCAGGGTGTATCGGATACCCGTCCGTGTTCCTTCTGTTGGTTCCAGGAGATTTCTTGAATCTGACGCGTCTGTTCTCCCTCATCCATCAAATTCCCAGCAGCTGTTGTCTTCTTCCACTTTCTCTCCATCCTTCGTGTTTTCTGCTGGTGTTCTGCAAACTCCAGCCAGCGTCAGAAACTCGGCTTGCTGGGCCCCTCCCTCGGGCTCTCTGACTTAGCAGCCCTGGGAATCTGCATTTCCAACGAGGCCCTGGGTGATGCTGATGCTGCTGGACTAGAGCATCCCAAGAACCACTGTCTGACACCTTTTAAAAACGCCTTCTTCTGTCACTTTAGAAGGAACGGAGCTAGTTATGTGCGTTCAAGCCACTTTAACTGCAAGTCCTATCCTCTTATAATTTTAAACCCAAATAACTCAGAGTTGATTGGTCCTCCTCGGACTGCTTTTGTATGCAGTTTCTGACTTGCGGTGTCCCTTAGCTGTGCTGGCCGGAAGTTCTATGACTAAGTGCATGGGTCTTATGTTCCTCTCTTTGTGAGGTGAGGATACTAGCACCCCTCCCCTCCCTTTAAAAAATGTTAGCGGTTGCTCTAGGGTTTGCAGTGCACATGAACAACTAGCCTAAGTCCACTGTCAAATAACACATTACTACTACTTCACGGGAGGTGCAGGCGCCTTATTACAAACTAAGTGTTCCTGAATCCTCTCTCCTGTCCCCTGTAACATTGCTCTTACTCATGTCACTTTTCCATTTGCTGTAGTCACCCAATACATTGTTGTTACTTTGAACAATGATCTATTAGATCAACTAAGAAGAAGAAGAATAAAAGAGATTATTTTACCTTCATTTATTCCTTCTCTTATGCTCTTTCTTCCTTTAGGTAGGTCCACGTTTCTGACCCGTCTGATTTTCCTTCTCTCAGAAGAATGTGTTCTAGCATGTTTTGAAGGGCAGGGTGGCTGTGGTGATGAATTCCCTCGGTGATTGTTTGTCGGAGAAGGTATTTATTTCTCCTTCACTTTTGAAGGATAATTTCACTGGTTATAGAATTCTAGGTTGGTGATTTTTTCCTTTCCACACTCTAAATATTTCAGTCCACTCTCTTCTTGCTTGCATGATTTCTGATGAGAAGCCCCATGGAATTCTTATCTTTTTTCCTCTGTAGATGCTTTCCCCCCTCTCTGGCTTCTTTCAAGATTTTCTCTTTGTCTTTGGTTTTCAGCAGTTTGAGTATGATATAAGTGGGTGTAGTTTTTGGTATTTTTCTGCGTGGTGTTCTCTGAGCTTCCTGGAAATGTGCCTTGCGTCTATTATTAATTTTGGAAAATTCTCGACCGTTATTACGTCAAATGTTTTTTTCTGATTCTTTCTTTTTCTCCTTCTGGTATTCCAATTATGAGTATGTTCCACTTTTGAAACTGTCCCACAGTTCTTGGATGTTCTGCTCTGGGGGTTTTTTTTTCCACTCTTTTTTTCTCTTTGCATTTCAATTCAGGAACTTTCTTATTGACATACTTCAAGCTCACTGATTTTTTTCCTCAACCATGTCCAGTCTACTGATGAGCCCATTAAAATGCATTCTTCATTTCTGTTACGCTGTTTTCCATTTCCAGGATTTCCTTTGATTCCTAAGAAGGAGTATCCATCCCTGCTTACATCAGCCATTTGTTGTATGTGTTGTCCACTTTGCCATTGGACGCCTTTACAATTTAATCATAGTTGGTCATTTTAAATTCCCTGTCTGATAATTCCAAACTACATCATGTCTGAGACTGGTTCCCATGCTTGCTTTGCGGTCTCTTCAGACTGTGTTTCTTCTTGCCTTTTAGCATGCCTTGCAGCTGTATTGTTGTTGAAAGCCAGACATGACACACTGGGTAATAGGAACTGAGGTAAGCAAGCGTTTCACGTGAGGTTGTATGTTAATTCGGGCAGGAGGTGGGCTGTGTTTAGTGCTGCTGTAGCTGTCAGTGCCAAGGGCTTGGATTTCCTAGAGTGTCCTTGTTTTTGTCCCTCCTGTTTCCTTAGGCTTCCCTAGGAACTCCTCCTTAAATAGAGTCTGTGTTTGCAGCTCTTTCCTTTGTAACCCACTGTTGTTATGCTGGAGCTGGCTTGATGTGGTGGTAAGGTATGAGGGAGGGGAAAGATTCTGTACTCTTATGATGAAATCTCAGTCTTGCAGTGGGCTTGAGTCCCTGGGCTGCAACCTTCAGAGATGTTTCTTAGCTTTTTTTCCTCCCTCAGATGAGACAGGAAGTCTAGAGTGTGCTGGAGTTGGCTCTCTGCCTTTCCCCCAGATGGGCTAAGGCTCTGGTAAATTCTTTTCCCTTGCAAAATTATTATGCCGAAGCCTCTGGGCATACTTTCTAAGGATTATTATTCCCCTTCCCCGGCCAGAGCCAAGAGGAGACCATCTTCAGATTTCCACTGTGATAACCTAGTGGGGTTCTTGACGGTAAAGCCCATGAAAGTAGGGGGTCCCTAAGACTGGGCCCCCAGGCGTTTCTCAGCCTCATACTAGTCCACACACAGCCTCCACCATTGCTCAAGTTGCCACTTAAGTGTTCCTACCAGCTCCAAAGGCCTTTGCTCCAGGAAGAGCAGATCTTGGCTGTAATTCTCTCTGTTCACCCATCTCTCCAGATTTTGGGGTGACGTTTTGCCCTGTGACCTCAATTTTCTGATGGGACCAAGAAAAACCATTGGTTTTCAGTTTGTTCAGCTTCTTTCTTATTGTGAAGATGAAAGGGACACTTCCAAGTGTCAGAGCTCCCCCCCTTCCTATCACTTTCCCTCTCCATGTCCCATCTTTTGTCAGCTACAGTTTTTCTTTGGAAGAGCTAGTTAAATTTAACTTCTAAATGTCCTACAGCCACAACCAGGTCCTCTCTGCTTGGTTCATTGCTTGATTATAAAACTCAAAAACCATTAAACGGCATTTCATAATTATGACTATGTACATATTCATAATTCATAATATTCAGTGTCCGGGTAATGAATGAAAATTAGCTTTCTTCTCAGTGGCACTATCCCTGGGCCTCTGTGTCCACCTTTTTGTAGGCAAACCTGGGGGTACCCATGCATCTTTTCTAAGCCATTTGGGGAAAGGCGTTTCTTCACTGTAAGCTGCTTCCAAGGACATAGAGAGTAGGGTGATCTCTTTAACCATTGCTGTTTTCTGAACACGGGGCTCGGGTGAAGTTCAACATTGTCAACCTTCAGCTTTCCCCGGAATTCTGCACCACTTTCTGTTCTCTCCATTTTTCTCCTGCTGTCCTCCATCCTAGAGCCTCGCTCCCCACTCTCCCATTCCAGGTCTGTCACCCAAGAGTGTCCTGGGCTGTCCCCACTATTCTCCAGGGCTGGATCCCCTGTTTCTTATATCCCACATCTTTTTATTTATTAATTTACATTTCTTATTTTGCTGGAGTACTTCCTGGAGTAATTTCCTAAGAAAGTGGGGGAACAGGAAATAAATTTTCTCAGTTCTTTGTCTGAAACTATTTTTTATTTTCCTTCACACACATTGTTAGCTCGCCTGAACATAGACTCCTAGGGAGAAAATCATTTTCCCGTAAAGCTTTGAAGGACAGTGCCCCATTGTCTGTGTGTGTATATGTGTATGTGTGAGTGTGTGCAAGTGTATGAGTGTGTATGTGAGTGTGTGTTGAGTGTGTGTGTGTGAATGTGTGTATAGGGGAAAGAGGACCGTTTCATCCTCAAATGCCTGTATGTTCTTTTCTTCCTTAAACATGGTCTCCTCTCACTAAATCTATTTCCAGCTGAACAAGAATTCAAATGCATTCAGTGAATAAACCATGGAAAAATAGCACCAGATAAATAATTAACTAAATGATTACAAGAGAGTCTTGTTAAAACGTAGTTAGGCTCGATACTTTTATAAGCAACGACACAAGGGCTGTGGAATTTCTGTAGTCCACCTGTCAGTGGGGTGATCAACTTTTTGACGAATCAAAACCTTAATAAGGATCCGTCGCTCAGCCGCTTGTTTCTTCTCAAAGACCTCTTGATGATAAACATCTCTGTTATTTGTAATTATATGTAGATTGTTCTTTTCTAGATCCAAAATAGACTTTTCTAAATAATACTGAGATTAGCATATGCATTTGATTTTATTACTAAATTTTAATACCAAGTTGGCAATTTATCCTGCTGATGAAATAGAGCTGATTATCCTTTTCCTCCGTGTCTCCGTCGTGTAAGCCAGCAACGCGGGGCCTGTGGATGGCAGCTCTGCAGCTGTGGGCTGGAGAAGCACAACCCTTGGCTTGTTCTCTCTAGGAGCAGATACCCGAGTCGCTGGAAACTTTCCTCTCCAGCTTCCCGACGTTCCAAGCTGTTCTTTGACACACGCTCCATCCTGATGAAAGAAAGTTCAGGGGTCAAGGTGCCAGCAATCCTCAGGGAATCTAAGCTACAGAGATGTGAACTTTGAATGCAATTAAGCTTTATTTTGAGTTATTTTACATGGTTCATAAATATGCTCTATATTCTCACGAAACGTGGATTTGCTCTCGCGATGTATTCTTGTAGAAGATAAAGGTATTTTCTTCTGTGTCGGAGTGCTCTTTTTCTGCGTGGATGTCCTTGTTGAGACACAGAGACACACACCCAGATGGAATTTCTAACTGAGAAAATACTAAACGATGTAGGTTTTGTAAAAATATGTTTTGAGTGCTTTCAGCTTGACAGCATAATTTCAACCATTCTTGAAAAAGGATTTAGCATCTATTTTACTCAGTTCCTCTTTTCCTTTTCACTGTCTTTATTGTACTTCCCTTATTGTCAGATTCCCATTCCGCAGCGCAGGCCCCCCCGACCCTGACCCCACAGTCCTGCCCCCAGACCAGCTCTGCCATCACCATCACATGTATTTCCCCAGGATCCGACTCTGCACATGTCGCGTCCCTGCCGAAGCACCTTCATCTGACTCCGCCACGGGGCCAGATTCCTCAGCCAGGCCTCCTCCTCCATCCTCTGCTCTTCAAGCCCATGAGCCCACCGTCCAGCCTTCAAGTCTCAGAGCTTCAGGGCAGGACAGTCTGTGGCCCCCCCAGCCAGCAGTGGCCCCGCGCTCTCTCCTGTCATAGCCCTTCCCCTGTGCCCTTAGACTGCAGTCTTCGTGTGTGCTCGTCTAATAGCATAGCTGACTGGTGTGCGTGCACCTACAGGCCAGGGAATCGTGTCTCAACATTATTCATGTTCTCCACACTGTTCTGTGCTCAGCAAGTGTTTGTTGAATGAATAAGTGATGGTTTTTTAAATTAATATATTGTTTTCTTTCTTTTGGGACAAGTTGGGGAATCAGCTGGCATGGTAATTCCATCAATTACCTCGACTTCTTGAGAGCAGTGGAGAATAGCAAGCCGACAAAAGCCACAAGAGAAAGAGGAGAGCGTGCCGATCAATTTTGCGACCCTAAGTCCAGAGGAGGTTCTGAAGAACATCCAGGGGGTCGTTCCCTCCTCCAGTCCGGCTTTGTCAACGGTATGAGAGAAAGCACATGCTTTTTACTGTGGAAACTGAAGTTCTGGGGTTCACGCCAATTCCTAAAACCAGCTCTCAGCCCTGCCCCTCATCCTGGGCCCCTCCACCTCTCGCCACTCTCCTTGGGGCATCAGAACTCGATGGTTGGTCGAGAACAGATTGTTCACTGGAGCAAATGTGTATCCGCTTTTGCTCTGTACAAAGCTACCGTGAGCGTGCCCAGCATGTGTTCTGTGAGACGAAAGTGCTCGGTGTTTAGCAAAGGCTGGGTCTGCAGTGAGGGCAAGGGGTTCTGGGCAGAGGGCAGAGGACAGAGGCCTCAGGGGAGCCCGGGCCAGTGGGGAATGAGTGACGCCAGTGGGGAATGAGTGACGCCAGGTGGCCTTGAAGATGTTGGCCGGGGCCAGGCAGTGGCACAAAGCCTCACCGTGACTGGGAGCCCAGGGCAGGGGGTGTAAGAACGGGGTCCCCCGAGTACACTGACATTTCGGCTGACGTCTGTGTGACCCCGGGGCGGCGTGCCGAGACCCGGTGTACGTGGGCATGGCACTGCGGGGCCCATCCTCGGAAGACAGTGCTCGGGCCGCGCTCCCCACCGGGTGCTGGTCCCCTTTGCGGGTCCCCACATGAGTTCCCCCTGCAGCAGCCATGGGAAGAGAGATGCTGTGTGCAGAGGACAGGCCTTGCAGCCTAATGAGACGGTGAACACAGGGCCTCCCGGGTGATGCTGGGCGCGTGCTGTCCAGACAGCACAGTCCCAGCAGGGTTGCCTCTGTGTCTGCCACATGCAGACCCTCAGCCCCACGCTGACACCGAGGCCCACCTCGCTGAAGGCCTGCGTCCTCTCAGCACCGGGAGGCAAGCTGGGCCCTGCAGTCCAAGGTTCAGTGGGAGACAAGGAGAAAGGCAGGGCAGCCCAGCCAGCTCGTGAACGTTCTGGAATGCTGGCGAGCGTGGCCTTCCTCCCGACAGCAGACATTGTTTGCATGCAGGAATTCTCTGTGAGGATTTAGCATATCTGTGTCTTTATTTTAATGACTATCTAAAGATCAAAGAAAAATTAGTATGAACGCATTGCGGGCCATCTAGAAAGACCATCTGTACCCCTTTCGACACCAGGTTGTCCTGGCCCAGTGGTCACCGCGTGAGGACTGCAAACTCGGATGGGCACAGGGACCAGAAGTACAAAAGTGATGAAGGGGCCAGGCCGCGGCCACAGCAGGCCAGAGGCACAGCCCTGTGTAGAGCGCAGCTGCTCCCCAGCCCCTGCCGACTGCTGCTGAGCTGAAAAATGGTCCCCGCTCTGCTAGATCTTTGTATTTTTCCTGAGAAGCTGTGAAGCCTCCTGACTTCTAAATGTCAGCACGTGCTTCAGATTTGTCAAAAGCACCGTGCAGGCCAAATAAATCCATTCGCAGGCTGGCTCTGCCCCGTTCCAGTTTAGGGTGGCACCACGTCACATCTATCGGGATGTTTCTCAGACTGAGGTCCATGGAACCTGTGGGAGGAACCATGGTTCTCATTTCTGAGAAATACTCCTTAGGAGACGAGGTTTTAAGCAAGAGAGTGAGATTCTCTGGCCAAGAGACTGGCAGGTGGCCTGGAGGGGGAGGGCATTGGGGGCAGCGGGCCGAGGAGGGAATGACGATGTCTGAGGATGGCTGTCAGAAAGGGTACCGGACACATGGTGCAGCTCCTTGTGTCACTGGAGACACGTCTCAATGCAGCGTCTTGTTTCTGAAATGACACAGCAATACCTTGTATTTATGTAGAGTTTTATAGATCCCTAAGCCTTGGCATATTTGATTCTTCCACCCACCCCGTGGCTTGTCAGGCTGGACTGACACACGGGGAAGCCACACAGCCCCAGGGAAGTGCAGGTCCCGTGGCCACAGCGAGCCGGACCCCAGCTCAGCCCTTAGGTCCACTGAGCCTTGCGGCACCGCAGCACCTTCTAACGCCCTCGGAACAGAATGCTCGGTCAGCTCCCTTCATGTTGACCGCCATTCTCCTGAACATATGCCGAGATCCACTGTGCGCCGGGTACCTGGACAGGTGCGTCTTCAGGTTGCCATAGTAAAACTTGGGCCAACACGAGTTCTGTTGTCCCTCTTTTCATACCGATGAAGTTAAGCTCAGAGAGGTTAAGGGTTTATGGTGGGCGACACAGCCAGGGTTCAGAGTCTACCACCTGGCTGTGCAGCCAGAGGTTTTCCACTGTACCTGGCTGTGTCGTATCTACACAGGCTAATGAAAGCTTGAAGCCAGACAGTATTAAGGTTAACTTGGTTACCTGTATAACACCTTGTGGACGGGTGGGGTGTGCCCACTTAGTCCCGAGTGAGAATTAACCGCAAGGGGATTTGGGCTTGGGTCTGCAAGCACGTTAAATTCTTTCTTAAAAAACTAAGATCTTAACTTACCCCTTGATACGGATTTTCTAGTGCAATAGAAATGAATGATTTTGTTTCAACAGATGGGAAAAAATGTGCTTTCTTTTTATAGCAAATGTTTGCACTTCGGTTTGACTGCTTTACTGCTGGGCTGGCGCCGGCTGCCCCAGCCCCTCTGCACAGGCGCGGGCAGGGGGGTCTCCCCCACCGTAAAGGACAGAGCCTCGGTGTTCATGCCCTGGGGTGTGGGTGGGATGGGGCAGTCCCTCACTCCTCCTCCTGGCCGCTTCCCACGTCAGACTCCTATCGTGAGACCCCTGCCCCACACCTGGACGCAGTGGGGTAGCACCTGAGCTTCTCACTCACAGGTGATTCACTGGGGAGTAGAATTTAATGATGCAGAGACCTCGGGCAAGTGCCTTCGTGCCTCAGAGCCTCCTCGGGACCTGCGAGGACCGGGGCTCCTCTTTCACACCTCTTCGTCTTCGTATCCAAAGAGGAGGGACTAAGGCAAGTTTCCTCAACGACACGTCAACTCTCAGACGGGGTGCACATCCTACCTGTCTGTCTTCAGTCCTCGTGCGTTTATTTAGTAATTTAGAATCTGCAGGGGACTCACGTTCATTTGATTTCGTTTGCATTCAGAAAAGCAATACTTAAGAAAAATATTTTTGAAATATTCACTTGACAGTAACATCTGCCTTTTTTTTTTTTAATTGTAGGCATTTTCTGCACTGGATAAAGAGGACACTGGGTTTGTAAAGGCTTCGGATTTTGGACAAGTGCTTAAGGATTTCTGTTACAAACTAACAGATACCCAGTATCATTATTTTTTGAGAAAACTAAGAATTCATCTCACCCCGTATATAAATTGGAAATATTTTCTCCAGAACTTCAACAGTTACCTTGAGGAGGTAAGAATGTATGCAGCACATAAGCATTTCTTTTTGAAAATGGGCTAAAATTAGTGTTTGCAAAATAGATAATTGATTAAAACCACAACAGATAAATTGGCCATCACCTCAGTTAATTAGCTCATTCTAAATGAAAAATTGATATAAATTCTACTTAGTGTTAGAAGGTAAATACGTATCCTTTAATTCATTAGAAAGGTATTCTATTCTATTCTATTATTTTGTTTATTTTCAAAGAAGTTTAGGAGAGCCTGCTTTTGTCTGGTTGTTTTAATGAGTTCTAAGAATCTTAGATCCCTGTAGATGACCTAGTGTCGAGAGAAGTGAGGCCACTACACGTCAGGCCCTGAACCAGCAATGGGGGAATTGGGACCCACTTGGGAGACATTTGTTGAGGACCCACTATGTGTCAGGCCCTGGGCCATGTGTCAGCCAAGCCTGAGGTAGGGGTAATCATGGAGTTAGTAGAGTCCTGGGGGAAGTCTAAGAGGGCTTCCTGGAGGAGGGTGGTGGCTGACCACAGGGCTCTCGTTCCTTCCCGGGACCACTTCTCTGGCAGCACGAGCTGTTCCTTCTGAGGCTGTTTCTCCATTTCTGAATGTAACTGGACCTACAGCATTAGCGCCAATTACAATCTAGTTTCAGCCAACTTGGATTTCTTTGGTCACCATTCTGTGCTGAGTGAGAGTGGACACACAGGTGTACCTGCCGCCATGGAAAGGGAGATGAAAACAAATAGGAAAAATCCAAACATAGTGCAGCAGCTGAGTCACAACAGGCTTGTGCTGAAATGTATTTAACTGTCCTCCTGTAGCTGGACACTGGCGTCATTTCCAATTGCACACTTTTGTATATAGTGGACACCCGAGTTCATAAGTCCTTGATCTGGGATACATTCTTGGAAACGAGATTGCTAGAGCAAATGGCATGAGCGTTTTTAAGGTCTGAGACTCATTGTAGTAATAACAGCAGCAAACTCAATATAGTGCTTCCTGAGGGCAAGGCACCATTCTTAGTCCTCTATAGATATTAACTGGTCTAATTCTTTTGCTATCACTACGAGGCACATGCTAGTAATATCCCATCTTATAGACGAGGACTGGGGCACACGCAAGTCATTGCCCATAGTCACCCCGAAGGTGGCAGTAGAGCTGGTTTGTGGTCCCAGAAGCCTGGCTCCCGACTCCAGGTCTCTGAAGGCTGTGCCGTCTCCTCTGGGGCGTGTGAGCATTTTCATCTCTGCCATTTAGATGGACATTTCCTAACAAAATATACTATTTTGTTGCCTGTTTCAAAACTTTATATATATGATATTGTATCAAATTCTGTCTTCGGCACTTGTGTTTTTCTCGCTTAATATCATGAATTTAAGATTGGTCCGTGTTGCTACATTGGCTTTAGTTCACTCGCTCAAGCTGCCATAAAATTAGCCAATTAAATGATAAATGAATATATTCTATTGAATGAACAAACTCCGTTCAGTCGTCGTCCTGCTAATGGCATACAGGCAGTTTGCGGTTTTCTCCGTTACGAGCAGGGCACGGTCAGCCTTCTGTGACTGTGTCCTTTGCACACTCGGGGTCACTCTGCGTGGAACGGCTGCGGGAGGGGGCGGGGGCACAAGTTGAACTCCACAGACACCGCCACGGTGGCTGCACCTGTCAGTCAGCGCACGCTCCCGCCAGCCACGTGGGAGGGCTGCTGACGCGCCGCATCCCGGAGCCCTTGGTGTTATCGGGAGTTTCGTTTCTGCCAAGGCTTTCAAATGTTATCAGCCATCCAGGCTCCCTCGTCTGAGAACTGCCTGAAAGGATTCCACTCCTGTGTTGGTATGGGCGTTGCAAGTGTCTTCTCCTGGTCTGTGACTTGTCTTTTCTCTTTGTCTGTGGGAACTGTCACTATTTTTATGTGAATTATACTTTTTTTCTGATTTTAAAAGAAATACATATTGTGAAAAATTTGGAAAATACAGGAAAGTGTAAAAAGAAGATAGTTGTTTAACCCTGTGATGATGGTGTGATGACAGGAACAACCTCCATACGGTTTAGTGAGACCTGCTGAGCTCTGGGCCCTCCCCCTGGCATTTGCTCACCTGGTTTGCTGCCCGGATGAGGGAGGGGATACAGGTGGAACACGTGGGTCCCAAAGTCAGGTACCCGCCTCTGCAGCTGGAGTGGACGCCAGGCAGTTCAGCTTCAGAGCTGTCTTCTTCCCAAGGGCCACGCTGCCTCGGAGAGCTTCTTCGTCTATTTTTAATGCATTTACCCCCAAACCATAAAGTTTGCCATCTTAACCCTTTTTAAGTTAATGCACAACTCAGTGGCATGAAGTCCATTCACGTTGCTGTGTAATCATCACCACCCTCCACCTGCAGAACTCTCTTCGTCTTGAAAAACTGAAACCCTGTCCCCATTAAGCACTAACTCCCCAACCCCCCTCCCCCAGCCCCTGGCACCCCCCGTTCTACTTTCTCTAGGAATTTGACGACTCCAGGTGCCTCAGACGAGTGAAACCTGCGGTACTTGTCCTTTTGCGTCTGGCTTATTTTACTGAGCGTAATGTCTTCAGGGTTTATCCTCTTGTAGCACGGTCAGAACTCCTTCCTTTTTAAGTCTCATAATACTCCACTGTATGGATAGACCATGTTTTGTGTATCCATTGATCTATGGATACATCTATTTCTATCCTATCCAGTGAACACTTGGGTTGCTTCCACGTTTTAGCTACGGTCCTGTGAATAATGCCGCCATGAACGTGAGTGTACAGATGTAATGCGTGTTTTTACATAGTGGAGATAACATTTTAGATATAATCATGTATCTTGCTGTTTTTCCTTTAACATTAAATTCCACCAAGTCACTTAAAGTTCTTCCAAACATGAGTTAAAATGTCTGCATAACATTCCATCAACTCCTTATTTTTAAGCGTTTTGGTTTTTTTCCAGCTTCCGCCACTGTAATTTGCTGGGCCATGAACACTTTGTATGCAAGTCTATGTACACATTTTGGACCTTCTTCCTAAAGAAAGAATCCAAGAAATAAAATAACTGGGCTCAAAGGATAGGAATACTTTTATTGATCTTGAAAGCAGCCCCATTTTTAAAAAATAATTTTTTCTAGTAGGTTGAATCATATGAAATCACCATTTTTAGAGTCCTAAATGATTGAATATTGACAATTTCATATGGTTTAAGCTAATATTTGTAGAAGTAATCTGTGTCCATTTTACATGATTTGGAATATACCAGTCATTTTGAAGGAGAGAATTAAAGTCAGCCCTAGGGACGAACAGTGTTAACATGTTGGTATATTTATGTCTAATCCTCTTTTTTATACAGATATCCTTTGGGGGTGAGGTCAAGGACGGAGAGTATATGCTGCTGAATTAGGGGGTGGTTGGGGATTCTCACAACTCTTAAAAGACTCTTTAATATTTTTTAATTTATTTTTCTTTGAACTTTAAAATTTTATTTTATTATTTTTTATTAATTTTAATTAATTTATTTATGTTTCGGCTGCGTTGGGTCTTCGTTGCTGTGTGCGGGCTTTCTCTAGTTGTGGTGAATGGGGGCTACTCTTCGTCGCGGAGCACGGGCTCTAGGCGCGCGGGCTCAGTAGTTGTGAGCTACTTGCAGGCTCTACTGGCGGCACGCAGGCTCAGTAGTTGTGGCGCACGGGTTTAATTGCTGCGTGGCCTGTGGGATCTTCCCCGACCAGGAATCGACCCCGTGTCCCCTGCACTGGCAGGCGGATTCTTAACCACTGCACCACCAGGGAAGTCCCAAGACTCTTTTTTAAACAAACGTTTATTATTTGTATCAAAGTAATATATGCCCATATAGAAATAAAATTGAATTGTTGCAAAAGATTTAAAAGCAGAGATCACTTGATCAACTGTTCACCACAGTCCTGCTTCCCAAAGGCAGCCACTGTACCCCATGTTGTTTCTCCAGCTGCACCTTCCTGTCTCTCAGCACCTCCCCTCCCCTCCATTCCCTAACCACCCCCAAATAGGAGAGAGGGCTCGGCTTTCCCACCCCAGCTGCCCAGCTCCTCCTCTGGGACCCCTGCACGTCCCTCCGGAGCTGCCTTTTCACTTCCTGCGATATCGCGGGCATTTCCACGGCAGTGATTTGTCTCTAACGCACATCACGTTGCTTTAGAGACGACGTGGGGTGGATGTGTAGCGTCCCAGTCACTCTGTCCATCAGCCGGCATTTCCTGTGCGCCCGCTGGGTACCCAGCACTGAGCGGGTCCTGAGGTCAGCCAGGGGCCTGCGTTCTAGCGAGGGAGACGGACGAGAAATGAGAATACGTACCCGATGTCAGAAGCCAGTATGTGCTGTGGGATAGAATAAACCCAGACAGAAGGGCAGCCTGGTGAGAAGCGGACACCTGAGCCGAGACCCAGCGGAGGGCAGGGAGGGACTCAGTGGCCTCTAGGGAGGGGCTGTCGGAGCACAACCCTGCAGAGACCCAGCAGGAGGGAGCCCTCGGGGCTTGAGGTGTGGCTGCCTGGGTGGGCGGGAGGGACGGATGAGGGGGGCAGCCCTGTAGCTCACTTCGACTCTGAATAACATGGAGACCCAGGGAAGGTGTGGGGAGAGGAGCGTCGTGACCATGACCAACTAACATTTTAGAGAAGTCACGGTGGACACCGGGTGGGGAAGGCTCGGGGAGGGCGCCCGGGGGCGCCCAGGGCCAGTAGGGAGGCGGGCGCACCCTGGGGAGGGATGCTGCTGGCGTGGCTGCTTCTGGATACATTTGGAAAGGGGAAGGTGAGAGAATGAGTCAGGAGTGGCCCAGGCTTTGGGCCTTTGAATGGGGAAGGGAGCGGGAAGACAGGTGTCCTGGGTCAGCAATCAGCTTCATTGGCTTCGCTGATGCCCCGTCGTTGGTCTTGAAGCGACTTCCAGTGTTCCGAGTTCTAATTACTGTAGAGTGTCCTTGCCGAGCACCTATAAGTACGTGCCCAAACCCTTCCAGCGGCTCCCACTGGAGGACTCCACTGGCCACGCTGAATCTTGACGGGCTGTGTCCAGAGGTCACACAGCCTGCAGGCAGAGGACGCGGCTCGTCCTCACTCACGGTCACTCTGAGCATCTCTGCCGACCCTTGAGTTCCCGGAACCAGGGGCGAACGTCTCCAAAGCTTCCAACGTTGCCACGCGCTTCCCCTGACATTCGTCCTACCTGATTTCTTCGCGAAGCCCCCTTTGCCTCTGGAAGCACTTTGCTGAACGTCCTTGCGAGGAGGTTCTAGGATTAATTGCAACGTGAATGACGGTGGGAGATGTGTTTCGAGACAGGAGGGGACATGGAGGCTGGCGGGGCAGCGGGGACTCAGAGGTGGCACAGACTGGCCCACTGTTTGCCCTCACCCCCCGCTTTCGCTGTCCGTGTGCAGTGGGTGCTTGGGACTAAGTGGCATCAGCCCCACACCTGCCTGGGGGTGGGAAGTCCTGCTGAGAAGCCAGTGCTTGAGCAGAGGTGCCTTTACCGGAAGGACAAGTTGAGGTTGGGACTTCCAGCTTGAAAGGATGTGGGGTGTGAAGACTCAGTGTGGGGCGACCATACTGTTCAGGGTGCATTGGGGGTTTCTTCTGCCCCGTTTTTTTGAAGAGGGAGGAGGGCAGCAGGGGCCGACCACCGGGGCCCTGCGTCCCTCACTCCGGAGTTCAGGTCCCTTTCTCTGAGCGGCAGGAGACTCCTTAAGACTTCTGAGCAGGGACCTGGGTCAGCTTCCTCAAGGGAGGCTGAGATGGCAAAGTGGCTGTGTGAGAGCCGTGACCGTGTACATAGTGATGGTTCCGGAAGTTTAGTCCTGAGCTGATGTTCTTAATAGAAGGAAAAGAAGTCACAAACAATAGGAAGAGTTAATGCATCCTCCTCGAGCTCATTAAATACATCAGCCATCCCTTCCTCTAGGGGATGCATGGCGGCAAGTAATTAAAAGGAGATTACCAAAATGTAATTAAGGCAGTCGGGACCTCTTCTCGCAAAGGAAGTTTGCTGTGAATAATCGCCAGCCAAACCGAATCCGTTCTTGGAACAGGGACAGCTGGAAAGGTAGCTAAGGACTCCCGTAAGGCTTGAGGAGATGGAGCGCACAAAGATGACGATTTTAGCCCTGCTCATGATCCGGTTCTCAGTCGGGGTGCACCGCTAAGTCTGCCCCCCAAAACTCGTATTGCTCTGTGTCTCGCGTGTCCATCACGCACAGCAGGGGAAAAGCATCTCGGCTGCTTTCAGAACAGGTGCCGCGTTACTTTCAGATCCTGGCGTGCGGATCGGCCCTAGCGTGTGGCTTGGCCCTGGCTTTTTGGCTGCTGGCTCTTTCCGCTGCCCCACTGAAGCGTTTCTCAAAGTGGGGGTCACGGGCTGGCGCAGATCAACCGCGCACCGTCGGCTCAGCGCGTGGGCCGCACGTCACTCTTGGGACACCGAGCTCGGCCTGGAGCCCGGGGAGCTGTGGACGACGAGACTCCGTCAGGCTCTGCAGACAGGAGCAAAGGGCATGCCTGGTGCCACCGGGAGCATCACACCCGAGTCAGGACAAGAAACACTAGCTCAGGTGGCACAAAAGAAGAGGAACGAGGTATTAAAACTGAAATGCTACCAGAGCCTTGGTTGAAGAGTAAAAAAGAAAAAACAAGACAAGCTCTGGACGTCAGCAGTAACACCTTTTTCATAAGATTCTCACAAACGAGGTGAAAACATTATCTGAATGTCTGCCCTCAGCAAATACCTCTTTTTCACTTCTGGGAAAAACATTTTACATTCAAAATGCTACGTGCAAACTGTATAGAGTATCACTACTTGTTTTTAGAAATCATTGCTGTTTAACATTTCTTTTAAGTCTTAAAGTGCAATTTCAGTGTCTTCCGTGAATATAAAATAATGCTCAGAGCAGAAATAGAATTTTTAAAAGACATGGTAGAAATCCATATAAAATCTTTCTACTTTATTATCATGGAAATAATGGAATTTTTTTTAACAAAACGCATCCTTATTCAATGCAGAGTAATTATTTTGTCACATTCTAGCTAACACAGAGCCAATGAGATCTGTCCTTACCTTGTGTTTATAATATATTGTCTTTAAAGTCATCCAGTGAGATGTTGAGTAACTTGAAGATGATTTTTTTCCGAGAGAGAATTTAAGATTGTAGTTTTCAATTGAACAAGGGACCGTAAAGCACATCAAAATGTTTGTAATCTTTTATGAACATCACATTTATATTAGTTGCCAACAGTGCTGCTTTGATTTATCTTTCTTTTTATTGTAAACATAATGGTGTCCATGTATTTTTAATGAACATTATAAAGAATGGGGACGTTTCCTTTTCAGGAAAAGCCTCGAAGGTTACTGGAAATAAATTAAGGAAATTATTGAGAAATGTCATCCCCGTTATTTACTCTTGCCTCTGATGGCGAGAAAGGCTAAGTCCTCTTGATACAGTTTCGGTGATTTTTGAATGTTTCCCCTAAATTTCACTCACTTTCCACTTGCCAATGGGATAATTACTACCTGCTGTCCTGGAGACGGTTGAGTAGATGGCAGGGTGGGAGGGATAACACAGGCCGCTTGGACACTTGCGGTGGACTTGGTGACAGTGCAGGGTGAGGGGCTGCTGGGCCCGCCGTGCCTGAGCTAAAGGAAAAGGAATATTGTCAACCACCGCCTTGTATGAAAATGACACCATCGCACCAGAGGAGCAGTTAGGGGCCAACCTGCTCAAGGTACCTGACCACAGCCAGCATGACGCGTCGCCGTTCTCGTGAGGTTAACACGCTTCTCCCAAATCTGAGCGCGTCGAAGCACCCATGCATCCTGGGCCCCATCTGGATCTGGAGCCTCCAGTCAGAAGGAGTAGAAGGTCCTCCCGTCTTCCCCAGCCTCCAGGGGTGTGGACAGTCGAGGGACTGGGCACCTACCTCTCTAGCAGCTGCCAGATGGGCCCCTGCCAGAATTAGGACAGGGCTTGGCCACCTGGTTTCCACGCCTCTTGCAGAAAAGCAAAGGGGGCCGTGCCAGGCTTGCTTCCACCTGACCCCTGTACAGCGCCAGCAGGGCCGGGCCTCAGCCCGTCTCTGGGGAATGCTGTACAGCTCCTCCGATGTCCCACCTTGTATTTGTCACTCACTCTCGCATTCTCCAGATGCTTTCGCCAGCACTCCCCTCGAATCTGGGCTGGCGATCTCTCTTGATTCCTACCCTCAGTGGGAATACATGAGGGTATTCATGTATAGGGTATTCATGTATAGGGTATTCACGTACAGGGTATTCATGTACAAGGCTCTCTACATGTTCAAAATAAGCGGACTGTGACACAGCCCATCCCCGCAGACCCCCTCCAGGGCCACGGCAGTCTGATTTGCAGTCTAATTCAATTGCCAATGTTTGGGTCAATTAAACATCAGAGTTGAGCTGTACCGTTGATTCTACGAGGTCATGACCATATCAGGAAGCCAGGAGTCAATCCAAGAAGTCATTGTTCCGAACAAGCCTCGCAGAGCAAATCCAGGCTGCAGACAGCACCAGTTTCTTAATTGTTACCACATACCTACACGTCTCGCTTGGAGGTGAGCTCTCACGTTCTGGCTTTAGCTGCCCCATTTGACTGGGAGAATCTTACCTTCCCACATTCAGCACATGTGTGACAGTGTGTGCCAGACCCTGGCCTACCTAGTGATGTTGCCCAGCCAGTTACCGTCATCTTCTTGTCACCCACAGTCAGACACCAGCATCCAAACGGTGGCTAATACACATTGGTCACGTGCTGTGAGCCAGGCCCTGTTCTAGGCACTTTACCTAAATTAACTCAGCTGACCCTCCTAAGATCCCTTTTAAGGATCGGGAGACCGAGGAACAGAGAGGTCACAGCATCCGTTCCCGGTCACACAGCTAGAAGTGCCAGAGCTGGGATTAGAGTTCAGACCAGAGCCAGGCCCCTGCTCTCAGCTTCCTACTGTCAGTGGGAGCTGTCTCGAGTGTCCCCCCCACAGGTTTGGTGTTTGGATGAAGCGAGTTAATGCAGAAAGAGCTTTGCATGGTACCGAACATAGCAAACACCAAATGTTTGCATTATTAGTTTTTATTCTATCCTACTTCAGTGAGTGTGTGGTTATTGTATAATATTTAGTAATGACGTGATTATACGGTGTGTAATTTATTTGCGTGGAAGAATTCATCTCATAGTTTCATACATGAATTCAGCCAGGAGTTTCTTGAACATTAAAGGGTTGAAGGCGTAGCTTAAATGTTTCCTCTACTTCTCAGCATTTTGTGGCAATTCCGTGCTACCAAAGGACTTGTGCACTGGGTGTGTGCAGAGGTGTCGGACGGACCCGTTGTGAATGTCGAGCTGTATGGTGGGAGTCAGCTCGGAGAGCCGAAGGGGGAGGACCTAAGTCTGCATGGTCAGGGGCAGAGATGGCATAATCAGCTCTCTGATGAGCTTACACCGTGTCTGGACACCGGGAGACCAGGCTTCCCGGGCATAAGGACAGCATGTGCAGAGACCCAAGATGGGAAACGTGTACTTTGGGTGTGGCTAGAGCATGGGTCAGGTGGGCTGAGAGGCCAGGGGCAGAGGATCTGCGAGGGAGGCCAAGGGGAAGGGCTGTTAGGGTGGGTGTCCCCCGTGCTTGCCTCCATGGGCATCTCAAAGCATCAGCTTCTCCAAGGCAGGGGTTTGTCTCTGCCGTTGACTGCTCTATTGCCCTTGCCTGGCATGGAGCCTGGCACGCGGTAGGCCCTCAGTCAGTGCTGATGAATTCGCATATTCCTCTCTTGGGTGGGCTCTGTACTTGTGCGTGTGGTGGGGCTGGGATCATGGAAGGATGGGAGAGCACAGCTCTGAAGTCATCAGCTCACAGGGGAATAGCCTGGGGACTGGGCCGGGTCCTGACCCACTTACTTTGTCTAGAAATAGGGAGAACCATGGCTGCCTCGAAGGGCAATGGGAGGATTAGAGAAACTTCTGCAACGCCCCAGCCCAGCGCCTGGGTGAAGGAGACACAGGGAAGGACGGCCACCACGACTGGGTCTCAGTTAGCCTTGGTTCAGATGACTTGAAGCTTGACTTGATTGTAGCCTTTCCAGAGGAAAAGGAACCTGGAATCTCCAGATCTGCCTTCATGCATTGCCTAGAAAGAATCCCTCCGTGGTCAGAGATCCCAGTGTGGGCAGCGGTCACGCCACCGGGAAACTTGGGTTGTGCCTGCAGTTCTGGTGTCACCCTTTTGAATCTGCAAACAGCATACTGGATCGCTGAGGCCAATTCATCGATCACTAAGACCTCCAGACCTCCCGACAGACGAGCGTCTACCCTTGGCCTCGCGTGCTGGGCTCTGGGAGTCGCAAAAGTTGGTTCCTTGATCCGGCGGGAGGCGTCTGTAGCAGCACGTCTGCACACAGAGCTTTCACTTTATTCTCAACTGGATTTTTTTTTAATGTTTTATCTTTTTTTTTTGACAGGCAGTTTTGCTGCTGTTGTTATTTTTAGCATTCATTAATTCACTGTAAATACAAATGAAGATACAGTGCAATTAATTTCTTTGCTAATCAAAATATTTGATCAAATGAAGCAATTTTTCAATTCTTAGAAGTAATTATACTATTCTTTAAAAGGAAGTAGAGGAATTCATTACTGAGTATTTCTAATTAGGAGTTTTTGCTACCTGCTGTATTCTTATTCTGTATGAAGTTTTGGGATTGTTTTTTTTTCCTCCTGTAAGGAATCATGGGAAAAACTGTATAATTGAATCCCTAAGTATTCAGAACAAAACTTAGTAGAAGAGTCATGCAGTCTGATTAGCTAATTATAACCTTCATAATAGTTAGACTGATATACTCACATGTTTCTAATCTGACAGCTGGAATGGACCTTGCTAAACCATGTTGTCCCAGCCAGGTGACTGCCACCTTGGACACCCACAGGAGGAGTATCACAAAGTCCCTTTGCAAAGTGCCCATCGTCAAGGAACACTGACAGCCAAAAAGCCACCTTCTCGTCTCTGTACTCTGAGCTCAGTACCTTTTATTTCTCACTAACTAGAAATTCAGAACTGAAGTGGTCAGCTATCGCCGTGTAACAAACAACCACGGAACCTCCAGGACTGTGAGCATTCGTTCGGCTTTTGCTTGTGGGCTGGCTGATCTGGGCTGGCTCGGCTCTGGTGGCCTGACTGGGATATCTCTGCTCCTTGGACCAGAGCGAAGTCATGTGGGCTCCTCTCAAGGCAGCACGACAGACACGGGAAGGCTTGCAGATCACACAAGCACTTTTTAATTCTTTGGTCATGTTGTACCTGCTAACGTTCCCTTGGCCAAAGCAGTCATATGGCTGAATCCAAAGCCACAGGATAGGGAAATATTCTCAGCTCTTCAGTGGGAGGAACCCCGGAGTCCCATGGCAAAGGATGTGGAGACAGGGGAGTTGAGGAAATGGGCCTTGAATGCAGCATGCCACCAGCAAACAGATACATGGCATGTCTCTGTCCCCAGCCCTACCAGATCATCTGACAGCTCAGCCCACCCCTCCACCCCTTCCCTACCACGTTCTCTCCTCCAGGTTACCTAGAGAAGTTGCTTAGGATACGATTTCATGGAAAATTGATTTTATAAGTCAGCCAAGAACGTGGCTGGACGTAACTTATTGACAGGACACTAGAAGGCTCTGTTATGGAATCATTCCCGTAACAGAGCTGTTGAAACAAGAGTACAATAAAACTGAATATGAGCTAACAGAATTCCAGGGTCAGTGAACCCCCTGGGGTGCCCTGCCCTCTCTGGCTTGTTCTTGCCCTGGGCTCACTCTCTCAGCTTTGGGTTGGGGTCACAAGTTTCTTACTTGGGGATCCCCCAACCCCTTTCAAATATGAGTTCCCTGCAGCAGAGATGGGGTTAATTCGTCTTTATGGGGGACAGGTCGGTGCAGTGCCTTCCTGAGAGGACAGGATGCTCCCTGTTTGTCCCCTGTCTCCTGGGATGATTCTTGCGGGCAGCTCCCTCTGACTGGTGTGGCTGTCACGACCTTACAGACTGAGAACCTTGGCCCAGGGAAGTGAGGGGACTGCTTGAGATGCAGCCAGAAGATGGCAGGGCTCTAGCCTAGCTGTCCTGAATCTAAGCCTCGGCTCCGCCTGCAGGGCCCGAAGCAGCTGGTCAGGAGCCCGGGGCCTGTGGAGGGCCCTCCTCGAGGTGCGTGACCACGTCTCAGACCTGGCTTCCCTCCCCAGCAGGCTGGCTTGACCTGCAGGCAACAACGGGTGCCACGTGCCTCTGCCCTCTGATGACCCACCATAGAGCCGGCGTGGGCCAGGAACCAGGACTCAGCCCAGCTCTGCCCGACCTCTTGACTCAGGCAAAGATGTCTATTAAAACAACCGGCAGGAACAGCAAGAACGGCCGCCCATGTTTGCCGGGCATTGGGCGAAGCACTGCGAGGGTTTTCTTGTTGAGATCCCAGGCCTGACCTTTGAGACGGTTCGGGTTTTATTCTCGTGAGGAAAGTGAGGCAGAGGGGAGTGCGTCTTGCCTGAGGTCACAAGAAAGAGCAGAACTGAGCTCCATTCAGCCCTGAGCAGCCCCAAAGCCCTCAGCTGACGGCGAGCTGTCCTCGCCCTCCAGGCCCGGCCCCTCCACTTGACCAGTCTGGCCCCTGGTCGACTTCTGCTGGGTCCCAGTCAGGCGGAACTTGGGTTGCTGCTCCCTGGCTGTGCTCTCGAGGCCGGGTGGGCCTGCCCCTTCTTCACGTTTGGTGTCAGGCGCAGAATGGTGGTGGATCTGGCCTGAGCCGCCAGGAGGACGGGACACAGGCTGGGGGTCCCAGCTCTGTGCCTGCAGGGCTCCCCCAGTTCATCAGCCGGCACTGTGCGCGCTGGGAGACAGCCCAGTCTGGGCGGAAGGCGGCCTCAGAGACACTGGGCTGTGGGGCGCGAGGAGCCCTGAGCTGGGGCAGAAGGGGTGGGCTCAGGGTGAGTTCTGCACAGACCTCCCCCCGGGCCCCTCCCACGCGGGCTTCTTCCCTCTGACCCCCCACTGGTTGGGGTGGCCTCTTGGGTGAGTCCAAGCAATGGCAGGATTCAGAACCCCTGGATTACACTGTAAAGCTTGCTTTTTACTAAATGACATACGTGGCTACGTTTGAGCCTGAGAAAAACTCCATAAAATTGAGGTGTTATTAGTCAGCTCTTTGATGACTGTGTGCTCCATGTGTTGGGACATTATTTCTTTTATGTATTTCACCAACACTGTCGTGTCGTCACAAAGGGGACCAGGAATCTTCCTTTTGGGACAGGCGACCCGTACTTCTCTGCGACATCAAGAGGGACAATTGTTTAGTAAAACAAGGTTCCATGAATACCCTTGAATAAATGAGAGAAGATACCTTCAAAACATGTAAATCATTCTCTAACTGGGTCAGACCCGTAGTGCATGAGTCTACTTTGTTTTTTTCTTTTTTCATTTGAAAAGTCACCGGTGTGCGCAGTTGTCAGATGGGGGGCTGCGGGGAGGAGCGCTGAGGACGCAGGCCCAGCGTCTCCTGCTCCAAAGAATAGTGGGGACGGAAGTGGGCGCCTCTCCATCTTGCAGCTGTGATTCCTATCCTGAGGGGACCTTTTATGTAAAGCGTAGTTAGTTTTGGAAAGTGACATTTGCATCTGAAGATAGTGGTGTCTTTTCTGATTAGGAGAAACATTTCTTCTAGTTATAGAAAAAGCACTATTTTTCCCCATTCAGATATAACGATCACGTGAGAAGTGCTGGGGACACAAAAGCGCCAGACCAGGAGCCATCTGTTCTTCCCTGGCGTCTCCAGTCACTCAGAGCTAGGCTGGCGGTGGTGGCTGAGCGGCTCTGCAGAGAGCAGGATGGGAACCAGAATGTGGGCGCCTAACAGCCTCGAGCCCAACTGCCCTTGATGGGAGAGCCAGGAGGCCCCTACCCTCCAGAGGCCAGAGGCTTCTCCGGGTGGCACGGGGTGGGGAGCAGCGCGGCTGCGTCCCCTGGGGCCTGGGGACCTTCTGGTCAAGGGCTGGTCCCTTGTGCACAAAGGCGATGGCCGTGGTGCCGCTGGGGGCGGGGTAATGAGTGATCTTTGTTTTCAATTTGTGCCTTGTTTGTAGTTTTCTACAGTGAACATGCAATAATTATCTTTGCAAGCAGCAAAAGAATATCTCTAACTGGCAGCCAAACCACCTTTGTGACAAACATAGTCCCCTCTCTCTCCGTGTCCACAGCCTGGCCTCTGGCTGTGGCTGTGGGGATGTTGAGGAAAGCGCTGGTGGTGCCGGAAGCTGGCGCTGCTCTCCTGAACTTCCCGCCAGCTTGTCGAGTAAGGATAATAGCACCCCGGGTGCCAGTTTTCAAGGATTTGCACCTGTACCTCCTTCACCTCCTGGCTCAGTGGTTTCCTCCTCTGGAGGCTGTTTCCATCAGTTGTGTCAAGAGCACATGACCCGTTATAATCTCTGCTCACCTGTGAGACTGGCCCTCATCTCTCTTCCCCCCCAGACCCTACCCAGGCAAGACTACTTAAGGATTACTTGTTACCTCTGTCTCCCCAGCATCTAACGAGGAGCCTGGCACACAGCAGACATTCCAGGGGTGTCTGTGGATGGCTCAGTACAGTCATCTCGGGCGTGCGTTGAGTGTTCATCCTCTGTAAGTGCATCGTGTGTGCGTGTGTCACACGCCCGGCAGAGATGCTCGCCCTCCCCCCAGGGCTCTGGGATTCAGTGTGACCCGGGTGTCACTCTGATCCCTGCACAGGTGGAGAGCGGGCAGATTCACATCCAGGGCAGTCACACCGAGCAGGGCTCCCCGACCAGCCGTTCCTCCACGTCGCTCGCAAGCAGGCTATCCCGGCCCCGCAACCTCAGGACCGCGACCCGTGGGGCAGGCAAGACTCCCGGCTTGGGAGCCCCACCCAGTCCTCTGCCTGGCTCTGCCCTCGCTTATTCCTCATCCAGAGAACAAGCGTTAGTACTGGGGTGTGTATATATACACGTGTGTGCACGTGTGTGTGCTCGTGTGATCATTTGGACCCTTTTGTGGCCCCTTTCCACTTAGTGCACTGCAAACATTTTACCATATTGTTAAACTATTTCTTGAAACGTTCTAAATAGCTGCACTGTCATCCATCTTCTAGAAATATCGTGTTTTATTTAACCATTCTCCTACTTTAGACATCTAAAGTGTTGCTAATTTTTTTTTAATTTTGTGAATTCCATAAATAATACTGTAATGATAATTCCATGTTTATTTCCTCAAGGAAAGTCTTCAAAGGGTAGGTACCAAGTCAAAGGATAGGCACTTTTATGGCTCCAGATACTTTATTCCCCCTTTTCCAGCACTGATATTGTCAATCAAGAAATTTGCATTTCTTAGAAGAAAAAAGTGGAATCTTATTTTCTTTTCCATTTTTTTTGCAGCATGACCAGGTCAGAGTTTTTTTTGTTTGTTTTTTGTTTTTTTGCGGTACGTGAGCCTCTCACTGTTGTGGCCTCTCCCGTTGTGGAGCACAGGCTCCGGACGCGCAGGCTCAGCGGCCATGGCTCACAGGCCCAGCCGCTCTGCGGCATGTAAGATCTTCCCGGACCGGGGCACGAACCCGTGTCCCCTGCATCGGCAGGCGGACTCTTAACCACTGCGCCACCAGGGAAGCCCCCAGGTCAGAGTTTTCTAACAGAAGACCCAGGGTGGCTGCCCAGAGCAATCATTCATTTGATTGGCTGTGTGGAGACACTGTTTATCCACTCTTTCTTTGAACAAATAGCAAGGTCCCGCTGTGTGCCAGGTTCTTCTAAGCACTCAAGAATCCAGCAGTGCACAAAAGACTAGACTTACCTGGAAGTTTATTTTCTGTTGGGATGAGATAGACAATTAGAGTAAATATGAGGTGGATCAGAGAGTTGTACGTGGGATGGAAATGAGCAGGGAATGCGAGAGAGAATCTGGAGTTCGGCTCGGGAACGTGATAAAAACCCTGAGAGAAGGGCGAGAAGAGCAAGTGCAAAGGCCCTGAGGCAGGAAGGAGGTTGCTGTGAATGAAGCACAGCAGGAGGCTCTCACAGAGTGAGGTCAGAGGGAGTCGTGGGCAAGCCATTGTGACACCCTGCCTGTTACTCTGAGCAACATGGGAAGCCGTTTGAGAGTTGTGCCTGACCTGATTTGCACTTTAAAGAGATCGTCCTCAGGGGAAAATAACTATGGCTTTTTGATTATGGCTCTGCCCTCCCTTACCCCTCCATCCAGAGAACAAGTGCTGACACGTGTGTGTGTACTTTAAAAGACTGAGGGTGGAAACAGGGAGGCTGATGCAATAATCCGTGCAAGATGATGGCAGCCTGGACCAGGGGGTGAGGGTAGAGCGGTCAGCTTCCAGGTATGCACTGGGAGCAGAGCCCCTGGGATTTGCGGGTGGTTTGGGTATGAGTGATAGAAAGATCCGTCACAGAGGCCTCTATTCTGAGCCACTGGGACAATTTCCATTTGCTGAGATGGGGACCTCAGAAGGACTGCGTTTTGACGCTGATGACTCAAGAAAGAAGAAAGAATTTTCCTTTATGAAACTCGGATGTTCCGTTTCGCTTGGGAGGGCCTCTCTTCCCCAAGTATCTTGGAGTCAGCCAGCCGTGTCCACTGATTTATTTGCATATTCTGGGCCTAGCTCTTCTGATTCTATTATTCTGATTATATCAAGTTTACGGTGTTTTTATATCTGGTGGCTCAAAAACATCATTGCTAGCCGTTTCCAAAAATTTCATGGCAAATCTCACATACTTCTTTTTCTTTACCAACTTTAATATCTATGTCTAATGAGTCCCCCAAATATCCATTGAGATATTTTTTCTTTTTTTAAAATTTTTCTTTATTTTTTTATACAGCAGGTTCTCGTTAGTTATCCATTGTATGCATATTAGTGTGTATACGTCAATCCCAAGCCATTGAGATTTTTACTAGAGTTTTATTGATTTATACTTTGACAAAGGTTTTACCTTTGGAAGTAGAGTCTTCTCGTCCAGGAACGTAGTATGTGTCTCTTTTCATTCCAGTCTTGCTTTAATAACCTTCAGTAGAGTGTGTATGGCTTTCTTTGTGTAGGTCTTATGCCTTTCAGATGTAATCTATCCCAAGGTATTCCGTAGCTTTGTCATTAATGTGAATGTGGATGTTTTTTCACAATGCAATTTCTAACTAGTTATATTTACTGTTTAAAAAAGAAGTATTTTTTTTTGGTATTTTTTACTTGAATCCAGCCACTTTCCTCATTGTCTTGAGATTTTCTAGTTGTAAAATCGTATCCCGAATAATGATAAACCTTGTTTTTCAACATTTATACTGTTTATTTCATCTTGTCTTATTTCAAAAGCTGGAACCTCTAAAAATGTGACTAGCAGAACTGACAGTGAGCGTGCCTGTCTTGTTTCTGACTTTAATGGAAGTGCTTCAGTGTTTCACCCATGTAACATATTTGCAGATAGTGTCTGTTAATATTCTCGTGTTTAGGATGTTCATTTTATTTCCGTGTGGTTTATATGTTCTGTTCTATTCTATACCATTTAGTCAGGAGCGACTGCCGAATTTTGTTAAATGCCATTTTGCCATCTGTTGATATGTGACCTTTGCTAATATAAGGAATTGAAGTTTTGCTAATTCTTGAAGGATTCTTATTCTTGGAGTAAACCCTAATTGATCTTGGTAGGCCCTTTTAAAATATGGCACTAAATATTCCTAAAGTTTTCTTTTTTTGATGTATTTGCATTTATATCCATAAACTAGATTGACTTATATTTTTCTTTCCAAGTGTTTTCTTTATCACACTTTTGTATTAGGGTAACATAAAATGAACTGGAATACTATATATATCTGGAATAATTTGACTAATGTAAAAATTATCTAGGCTTGGCACCTTTTTACTGATAGATGGTAGATCTTTTAAGAACTTTCTAAATTTCTTTGGTGGTTACCTGTCTATTCATGCTTTCCTATTACTTAAGTTAAATTTAGTAATCTATATTTTGCTCGAAAATGATTCGATTTCCTCCAGAGTTTAAAGCATATTAACTTAAGGTTGCCCATCCTACTTTGTTAGAATTCTTCCATATCTGTTGTTAAAATAGTAGTGTTTCCGATTCGTTTTGTGTGTTAACGCTTTCAAAGAGCAGTCACACACGCCGTCTCGGGGGAGCCTTGATTCCTCCTGGAAAGATGAGGAAACTGAGGGAAGCATGGTTAAGTGGCTTGCGGGGTCGCATAGCCGGTTAGAGGCAGAGTCTGGCCTCAGACCGGGGACCCGCCTTCCCCTGCGGGACATGACCACCTGTGCTCCTTCCAGTTATGTTCACCTGGGGTGCGTCCTCCTCAGGCCCCAAAGGTGTGACAAGTGTAAGGATGGACTTCGAGCCTGAGTCTCCATCCAGAAAAGGTCCTTGTACTCCCTGAGCACCAACACCCCTTGCGATGTTTAGGGAAAGGCCCTCCTACCTAGATACAGGGGGTGCATTTTCAACTGTTTGAACAAGCGTAAGATGTGTCTGTAATATCACTTTTTTTCTAGAATGAAAAAAGAAAGGCGTTCATTCGCTTTACAGATGGCTCCAAATGGACACGTTTAAAAGCCTCTGTTAACCTTTGGGTGGTCAAGGATGTGGTGGGCTGTGGTCTGAGTGTGTGTATGTTCACGTTTTGGGGGATATTCCCAGCAGCATCTTGTGTTTGATACAATTTCATAAAGTAATGTTATGCTCTGTCCTGAAGGCTAGTAGCATATAATACCTATATTGCTATGGAATTGCTGAACGTGAATCATGACCAAGTTTTAATACAGGCTGGGGGGATTAGATTGATCATCTGGTAAAGTGCTGGTGCTTTGAAAGAACTGTTATCCTAGCTAACAGTCATGAAGGGTTTTGATATGGAGAAACCCAGTGTATCTGAGAATCCACTCTGGTACGGGGTCAGCATGCATGCCTCCGTTACCCCTGGGTTCTCATGGAGCCCGGTCTCCCCTCCCACCCCGGGGCGCCATCCCGTCCTCATACTCCAGGAGCCGACCTGCTCTTGCAGTGACCACAGGTGTAGCTTCGGGGCCTTTTCCTAATTGCAGCAAGTAGAGGCACATCAGGGCTGCAGCCCTGGCCCTGTTCACTGCCCTCGCAGGAGGCTGGGGACTCAGCCGCCCCCCACCCCGGCTTCACCCTTCCAGCTCCAGTCTCCTTAGTGCCCAGGATAGACAGAGGCCCTTGTCATTTCCAGGGCTGCCGATGGTCACTAAGGAACTTCCCTGCTCTTCCTGTGGTCTGTCCACCGCACGGATCGTCAGCCGATGCACACTGAGATGCTGAACGTGGGCTGAAGGCCCCTGCAGCTCACCTGGCCACGAGCCCTTTGCCAGCACGTCAGCCTAAACATCCAGTAAAAAGATCCTTCCTCTGCTCCTCTTTCCTCGTGGCTCACTCCTCCCCGCAGAAAGCTGTCCTGGGGTGCAGACAGGGCCTGTCCCTCCTCGGGGATTCTCAGCACCCTGGACAGCGCCCCCAGGCCCTGAAAGCACCTCCCAACACCCGGCTGTCCTTGCCCTACGAGGAGTGCTGAACGGGCTCCAGGCCAGCGGGCGGCTCCGTTGTCCCCACAGCCTCCAACTGCAGGAACCTGCGCTCATCAGGATCAGATCCCTGCGGGTCTCAAAGTTTCAGACCCAAAGGGACACTTAGCCGACAGTGGTGCTGCAGCACAATGCGGTAGCAGCCGTCCAAAACCGCCTTCCACATTCCAACCGCTGGCAGCGTAAATTAATCAAACTGAGGCTCGGAAAATGAAAGCAGTCTGGATCCACATCCCTGTCGATTCCCTTACCGCTCAGAGCAGACACTCACCGCGTGCTTGTTACACAAACCAGAGGACAGGCTGAACGAGTGAAGGGATGAGGGGAAGAGGTGCGCCCTCCCCAGGCCCGGCCCGGCCCCTTGCCCTGCCCCACGGGGGCCGACATGCTCTGCTTCTCCTCCGTGGCAGGTCAGCCCAGGCTTCCCCTTCCGCCAGATCTGCCCCTGCAGTCGGGCCTCTGGGTCACACTGTCTCCTGCCTCTTCATCTTCCTCACTAAGCTGGACCTCCCAGGACCTGCCCTGGCTGAGGCACGCGGAGCCAAGATGATTCTTCATTTATTAAATGGATCAACTTTCCATTCTGTTTTGCCCAGGCTGCTGCTGAGTGGGCTGAGAAGATGCCCAAAGGCCCGCCGCCCGTATCTCCCAAGAAAATGGCAAACCAAGAGGTCCTGGCCCGGCTCCACAAAGCTGTGACCTTCCACTACAACACGATCGCCCAGGAGTTTGAGAACTTCGACACCATGCGGACCAATACCGTCTCCAGGGACGAGTTCCGGTCCATTTGTACTCGCCACGTCCAAGTTCTGACGGATGAGCAAGTAAGAAACGCATTTCGTTTTGCCTCCTAAGCGATGCGTAAAGAGTTTAAGACTGTTCTCTAGTTTTTTAAATACTTGAACGTTTTTTGTTGTTATTTAGTTTTAAATCTTACTGGAGACTCACGGAGCTTTCTGTTTATGTAACAGGGATGAATCGCACCATTTCAATCAGGGTGCAAATGATATCACTTTTATTTTTAAAATCAAATTAAACTCGGCTCCAGCTACCACTGTCCTTCTTCCTCCTTCCCCAGATCATTCCTGGGCTTAAGTGATCCTAAGAGGGGGCCAGTTTCTCCCCACATCTGAGCTGGGAGTGCGGGGCTAAGGGCGGATGTAGAGCCGGTAGGCTGCTCTGACGCTCCCACCACCTCGCGGCTCCCGGCCTCTCCCTGGTTCTGCTGCCGGCGTTTCTGGATGCTCTGGAGCTACCGCCCCAAGCATGCTGGTGACACGCCCACCCCCAGTGGGCCTCTCCACTGTCCACAGGCTGGACACAGGCCACCCTCTCTGAGGGCCTCTTGCCCATCACAGATCCCTCACGAGAGTTTCTCTGCGGTCTCTTCCCCAAGGACTGAGCTTGGCTCTTTTTAGCTCAAAGCTCTAGCAACCTGCTGCCCTGGCCTCTTTGGCCCTTCGTGGCTTTCCTAGGGCAAGAGCACCTCCCAGCAGGACGGCGTTCCAGGGGCCTGCCTTGGTCACTGGCATCAGCCGATAATCTCACTGAACGTCCGCAGTGGGGAGCGGAGCCCTGGCTGCTTGGTCCTCACTGTGCCCCCAGCACTGAAACGGAGCCTGGCACAGAGCAGGTGCTCAGCATGTCCCAGTGAGTGGACAGTGTCCACGTTCCCACCCCCATCCCAGCAGTCCAGGGGCTGAACAGCCGATAACAGAGCACCACTGATCCAGTCCCAGAAGCAGATTTCCCTTCTTCCCAGAAAATGCACTGCTACCATCCCTCTTCAGTTCTCAGGTGAATTGATGCCCCATCCATTCCCAGAGAATAGTTCAGATGAGAAAGGAACTCCAAAATACTCACAAAAGCAGCCCCGCCTCCCCTCTTCCTCCTGGCTCTGCTCAGGCCCAGCCCAGGGGGCTTCCTACAGCTCCCCGTGTGGAAATGTCATTCTTTCCCCTCCAGAGCTGGGTCACTCCAAACTCAAGTCTCACATTGTCAGAGTTTTAGGGTAAGGACTGGAAGTATTCACGGGGAGGGGTGATCATCACGTCCACCCTCCATCCCTACTTAGGCCTCTGAACTCACTGCCCTAAAGAATGAATTTGTTAAAGATATTAGTAATATGAACATCAGATTTCACTTTCCTAAAATATCACCTTTTTTAGGCATTATGATCATTTCTGCTAAGCAAAAACAATGCCCTATTTCCAAACAGTTCTGTCCCACAGAGCCTCCAAGCCAAGTGAGCTCTGTATTTGCAAACATCAATACTTCTCTCCATCACTACAAATGGATGGAAGCCTTTAAAATTAGTACAGTTGCATTTATTATTCTATGGGGCCAGCTAATAAAGGTTGGTAATAAAGATTTTAGTAATAAAGATTTTTCATTCCATCTAAATGAGCAAAATTTTACTCTAATTATAGGTATAAATTAATGACATGCCGGCATATCTGGCATTCATAACAGAGAATTTGATTCTAATTGCCCACTAAGAAAGCTTCACCATTCCCGTCACAGACAGCACCCCCCACCCCCCACCCCCCGCAAAAAAAATCAAGCACTTACTTTTGAATGCTGCTTTCTAAAAATACACGGACACATCTCAAAGACAGTCTGCACCACTGAGAACATCAAAGTCTGGCATGAGTACCGTGGTTTAAGTTGGGTGATGATTAACAGAAATTGTGCTATATTTGGGAAGGATGCTTCTAGATACAGGTTAGTAAACAGAAAACAAAAGCCCCAGAGATCCACATGCTTTCTCCTTGCATGAGTTGCTTAGCCAGCGACCTTTTTGGTTGGATGGCCCAGTGTCTGGCACAGTAAGACACAGAAGTAATTTGCACTCTTGACATGTCTAGACCCCTCATGCCATCATGGGGAAGAGTTCACCCGAGATACTGGGACAGTTCCGACCACGTTAAACGGTTTTCAGGTACAGATTCCATGACTTCGTTTATCTACATTCTAAAGACTTATCTCTAAAAAATCCAATCATCGTGAATCTGAGGGCCAGCTTTCTTGACTTACAGAGCTCCGTAAGTAGGGAAGCGCCACATCTTTGGAAACCTTTTGGCACAATTAACCTTTCAGAAAAGGAGAGCGACTTTCAGAGCAGATGCAGCCAGACACTGACAGGTCTTCATGGCTCTGCATGAAGCGTGTTATAAAAGCCTGTGGAACTGGGTCCACCTGGATCTGGCTTAAGATAGAGATTCCATGGGGAGAGCCTGTCCTGGTGAGGCGATTTAGGTCAGTCCATAGCGACCGCATGAGGACTTTGAATGTGCAGCTCTATTAGGGGAAGGAACCAGCAAACATTTCTGAGCATTCCAGATGTGATATTTCTAAAACAGACAGCTTCAGGAAGAGAGAAAAATGCAGGCAGACTTGGGTTTCGACCCTGCTTCTGCACCCGTCCAGCTGTGTGACCTTGGATTATTCAACCTCTCTGAGCTTCAATGTCCTTCCCTCTGAAATGGGACAGTGCTCCCAGGCAGATCCAGGTGCCCTCCCCTCTGCCCAGGCTGCAGTTCTGGCTTCCCCATCTTTGCCCGTGCAGTCCCTGCCTGCCCCTTCCCCCGCCCCCTTGTATCTGGCCACACCGACTCCCTCTTCCAGACTCACTTCGAGCCAAGTGAAGCCTTTTCTGACCTCACCTTTACCTGCTGGAGCTGGCCACGCCCCGCTTTGCCCTCCCCGCCCCCCTACCTTGAGCTCTCCATCATCCGGCTGAGCCCTTGGGACACCCTTGCGTGTTCGTGGGCACAGAGCTTCCTGTGTTGGCTGCACCGTGAGTGCCCGAAGGCAGCACGCGTCCACTCCTTCCCTTATTGGGGGCCCTCTGAGCTCAGAGTGGTGATGTTAGGTCCGAGGGAACCAAGGCAGGCCAGCTCCCTGCCTCCGTTGAGTCTGCATCCTGGGAGGGTAGAGAGAGGTTAAACACCTGCGGTACATTATTTCTGTAACTCCACACCGCTCTCCGGGGCAAAGGGACGTGCAGCGTGCTGGGAGAGCAGAGCTGGGGGCTGACCTGGACTGAGGAGTCAGGGCTGTTTCCCTGAGGACACAATGCTGGAATGTGGGCGTTGCCTCTGAGAGAAGACGGGAGAGAGCAATGCAGGCAGAGGCAGCATCCTCGAAGCAGGCGCAGTGGGCACGCTGCTTAGATGGTGATGCTGCCAGCGGCTAGTGGACACCAGAGACACACCCTGCCCGTGGGGTCTGTGTTCCCCGAGGGGCTGGCAGACAGTGAACAAAATGTGTGTATGTTGGATGGTGACAAATGCTCTAGGCCAAAAGAAAAGCAGGGAAGAGGGTAGTGCTAGGGAATTGGGAGGGTGTGTTGTGAGTAGGGCGGTCAGGGGAGGCCCCTGAGAAGGCAACATCTGATTAAAGACCTGGGTCAGGTGGATGGCTGGGAACAGCGGAGGTTGGATCATGAATGCGTTTCAGAGTTGGAGGCAGCAGAATTTGCTAATGGATGTGGGTGGAAGAGTGAGAAGGGGAGTAGAGGATGGGGAAGCCAAAGAAGCCGTGGATGGGGTGCTGTGGGGGGCAGGGGGGAGGGGAGGGCAGGCGTGGGGCGCCTCACTGGTCCATTGTCCACAGTCACACCTTCTGTCCTGCTCTCCTTCCTGTTCACTTTCTTTTTTGCTCAAGTACATCTTTACTTGCTCTTTCAGGGGAGAGGAAGCCCGAGAGCTTCCCTATTTCACCTTCGTCCTCAAAAGATAGTTTGGCTGGGGATAGAATTCTAGGTCCAAGTTTTCTCTCCCTGACCCTTTCAAGCGGTTTCTCAGTTGCCTTCCAGCATCTCTCGGTGTTGATGCGACATCTGCTAATTATCACATGCTTTCTGCAGGGCCCCGATCCCAGTGGGAAGAAAGGCAGGGGCTGAGCTACTCATGCCACTTCCTTTTTACCAGAATGCTCCTCTGAGACAAGGGGTGAGGTAGGAGTGAGTGAGGAGAGAAGAGCCAGCCGGGCTGTTCGGATAAGTCCCAAATGCTCCCCACGCAGCTCGCCCAGGTGGGTCTCCTCAGCGTGGTCGCCACCGCCGGCTGGTCCTACAGTTGTCTGGGCCTGGTCCTAGGGACTGGACTCCTCCTGCCTTGGCCTCTAGGCTTTTGTCCTCAGTGACTGTGGACACTAGCAGCACAGGCCAGTTCCAGTTGCTACGTCAGGTAGTGGGTGATGGCTTGGTTCTAACTGCCCATCTCACATGGGGGCCTCTTGTCCCTGTTCCTGAGAGAGTACCGCCCTCCACCTGCATCATACCATGCCTCGAATGCCATGGGTTTCTTCTCCATTTCTGTTTAATCCGATTTCCCTGTTGTGTTTGAATAAGGACAATGCATTTTATTTATTTATTTTTACATCTTTATTGGAGTATAATTGCTTTACAATGGTGTGTTAGTTTCTGCTTTATAACAAAGTGAATCAGCTATACATATACATATATCCCCATATCTCCTCCCTCTTGCGTCTCCCTCCCACCCTCCCTATCCCACCCCTCTAGGTGGTCACAAAGCACCGAGCTGATCTCCCTGTGCTATGCGGCTGCTTCCCACTAGCTGTCTATTTTACGTTTGGTAGTGTATATATGTCCATGCCCCTCTCTCACTTCATCCCAGCTTACCCTTCCCCCTCTCTGTGTCCTCAAGTCCATTCTCTACGTCTGTGTCTTTATTCCTTTCCTGCCCCTAGGCTCCTGAGAACCTTTTTTTTTTTTTTTAGACTCCATATATATGTGTTAGTATACGGTATTTGTTTTTCTCTTTCTGACTTACTTTACTCTGTATGACAGACTCTAGGTCCATCCACCTCACTACAAATAACTCAATTTTGTTTCTTTTTATGGCTGAGTAATATTCCATTGTATATACGTGCCACATCTTTATCCATTCATCTGTCGATGGACGCTTAGGTTGCTTCCATGTCCTGGCTATTGTAAATAGAGCTGCAATGAACACTGTGGTACATGACTCTTTTTGAATTATGGCTTTCTTAGGGTATATGCCCAGTAGTGGGATTACTGGGTCCTATGGTAGTTCTATTTTTAGTTTTTTAAGGCACCTTCAAACTGTTCTCCATAGTGGCTGTACCAATTCACATTCCCACCAGCAGTGCAGGGGGGTTCCCTTTTCTCCACACCCTCTCCAGCATTTATCGTTTGTAGATTTTTTGACGATGGCCATTCTGACTGGTGTGAGGTGGTACCTCACTGTAGTTTTGTTCTGCATTTCTCTAATGATTAGTGACGTCGAGCATTCTTTCATGTGTTTGTTGGCAATCTGTATATCTTCTTTAG
The DNA here is from genome assembly GCF_003676395.1 of Aethalodelphis obliquidens. Taxonomy (NCBI): domain Eukaryota; kingdom Metazoa; phylum Chordata; class Mammalia; order Artiodactyla; family Delphinidae; genus Aethalodelphis; species Aethalodelphis obliquidens. The sequence goes on along the minus strand of NW_020837952.1, from coordinate 59,205,376 downwards.
AGGGACAATGCATTTTAAAAAAATAGTTTGCACCTCTCTGCTGAAACTCCCCGTCTGCTCATGCATGCTGGGTACCTTTTCTACTAGATCCGTTAATGTATTAGCCACAGTTGTTTTAATGCTCCCGTCTGACAGTCCCCACAGTGGGCTCATCTCTGACTCTTGTCTGTCGATGGCTGTATCTCTTGGCAACGGGTCGGTTCTTCTTTTGTTGGTATGTCTCAAGATTTTTAAAAAATTGGATGCCAGACGTAGTGTGCAGAAGAATAGCAGAGATGGTGGCATCAATGATATTTATGCCTGGAGATGGGCGCACCTCTTCTCTGTCAGGCTATGAGTGTGGCAGCGTTGTTGAATCAGTCTGGTGGGTAATTGAGCTACATTTGAATTTTGTTGTTGCTACTCCTCCCCAGCGTCAGATCCCTCCAGCAGAAGATTGCCCAGGGCCCCCGGGCTTGAGTGGGTCTGCTATGGCTCCGCCCATGGCTTTGCTTCTCAGTAGAGGAGGGTCTGGAGAAGCGGGCGGTGTTTCACGTCCATCCCCCACCAGTGGCTTCACGTGCCTCTTGGGAGCAGTGGCAAAGGCTGCAGAGGAGAGCTTGTGAGTGTGAGCGTTCCCTGTGCCCGTGACTCCCAGCTCTTCTAGCCTGAGCGCCAGCCCAGCTTGGCCTTTAGGAATTTGCTAACATCTCGGCTGATTTCTTCCCACCCTCGCACTTCCTCCTGAGCCCCACCAGGCATGAGAGCTGGCGCGTCGGGCTCTCCTTGGAGCCTCAGGGCTCCGTGGAGTTCAGTCCCCTCGGCTCCTGCAACCCCAACTGTCTCATGGGCTCAGGAAAAGTTCTGAGTTTGTAGGTATTTGGCTTTTTCTTGGTAGAATGGGAGTGGCGTTCGCTTGCCGCTTTCCACATCACAAGCAGAGGTGGAACCCGAAGTGGTGAATTTTTAAGTAGTTAGAAGGTAGTTGTCTGCTACTCTGCGTTTCCAGGGGACCTTTCAGCAGGCGTGCATTCTGCCCCGTGACCTGGAAACTTGCTGACATGCAATGAACTTGCCTTTCAGTTCCTTCACAAACCACAGGAATTTTACCTGGGTCTCACGTCCAGTTCACAGGCCCATAAGTTTCCAGAGTCTACTTCTGTGGTACCCATTTCCAGTCTTCTGATGCCCCTCCTGTCCCCACAGCCCACACCAGCCGCCATCCTGTGCTGCACCTCCAGGCTGCATCAGTGTCCTGGGCTGTAACCCATCAGGGCTGAAGAGCCACACGTGGGCCTCCACTTCCCCACCCGCCCAGGCCCGTCCTAGCAATGTGTATTCTGCCCGTTGAAGCCCCTTTAGTTAAAATAGGATAAGAATAGGGTTTGCGCGGTCCTACCTTGACCTCGCTTTTGCCTCACAGGGTTTCATTAGGAAGGTGGTGGGCGCCTGCCTCACCTGCCTGAGAACGAGCCCCTTTTGTTGTCCGTGGCCGTTCTGCAGGCGTCCTCATTTCCATGCTTCAGCTCTTCACTGCCTCCTGAAGCATTCATGCCCATCCTTTGTATCTGTCCTTAATCACATGACCTTCCTCCCACTTGCCTCCCAAGTCTTGCTAAGATACGAGAGCATGAGAGCCCACCGGCAGCCCACCCTCCTTTAAGCCACATCTTTGTTCCTTAAAGCCCTTCCTGAGAGTTGTGATCGGAACACGGTTTAGCCCTTGCCTCCAATCCCTCTTCATTTCTAAAGGGTCTTCCCATTGTCTGATCAGTTGTATCATGTGATACGGAACTTCAGCCGTTAAAAAAAAAAAAACATGTATTGAGCACCTACTGTGTGCTAGCACCTTTGCAAGATGGTTGGCATTCAAAGATGAATCTCAGAGGATCCTTCGGGGAATCTCTCAGCCAGGCTAGGTGTCCCCTCATGGGTGATTTCATCAGGATGCCAGAAGGGAGAGAAGAGGCTCCGGTCTGCCCAGTGGTTCTGGAAAACTTCCCTGGAGGAGACCGGTGCGGGGGTTACTGCCCTTGGTGATGATGCTGTGGCCTGTCTGAGCCCATGTGAGCACTTTCTCAGGGACCCTCACTTCCACTTCCCCGAGTAGTTTTCCCTCATTGATCAAAATTAAAGCAACATAAAACTACAGGTGTGATAAATGACACTGAACTATACACACACACATGAAGTTGTTACGTAAGATGTAACCTTGGAGGGAAGTTGGGTGGAGGGTCCCTGAGGACCTCTCTGTACCATTCTTGCAACTTCCTGCAAATCTATAATGATTTCGAAATAAAAAGCTAAAACACATCAAGAATGTTGTCTCAAACTAAGCCGTTTTCCCTTCTCAGGGCCTGGAATATTCTCCCTCTCTTCCTCACCCCTCAGTACTTCATTTCCAGAATTTCAAGTAGAGCCGGACATGGTCCCTTTTAATATGCTTCTGGAAAACCCCAGTGGAGCCCACAGGCCAAGCTGGTTCCTGACCAAGTTCAGGCACAGGGTAGGAACATCCCTCCCATGGCCTCAGGGGTGGAGAGGCAGCTGCACTGGGCCTCGGGGGCTGTGGAAAAGCAAATTGGAAGTAAATTACCATCTTCTCGGCCCCCTGAACAGCCCCCGAGTCACCAAGGGCGGCTCACTTGGCATTGAGTCATTTTGCAACATCCCTGCCGGGCCGCGTGTGGCCCTGACCCAGCCCGTGACATCGGATGGCACCGACACAAAACCGTGAACTTCTGCTGTTCTCCAGATGCCTCCCTTTTCATCTTGCGAGAAGACATTGTTTGCCCTGAGGGTGAGAAAAGTTGCGGTGGCTGAGGGCTGCAGCACCTGCGTGTTGTTCGCAGGGCTCAGGGGGCCTTCGAGGAGCAGGAAGGAGCCTGGCTGGGCTCCCGGGAGCGAGGTGGGCTGCGGCTTGATTTGCATTTTCTCCTAAAACATTCTTCTGTCCTGCAGCTCAGTCTCTGTGACCACTCACAAGACTTAATGGCCTTAACGTGCTCGCTAAGGGCCCAATTCAATTAAAAAGTGTCCTGCAGAAGCCACCCACGATCCTCCCGCGTCTGCTTTCCCGGGAAGCCGCAGCCGGATGGGCGTTTTTCTTTTTTCAATTTTTCATTTGACGTGGGCCCTGGACCCCTGCGGAGGAGAGCGCCTCTTCGCTGGCTTCTTCCCCACTTCTGAGGGTTTGCCACTAACCCTGGGAGGTAACCTCTGCTTCTTTGCCAGTTTGATAGGCTCTGGGACCAGATGCCCGTCGATGCCAAGGGAAGGCTGCAATACCTGGACTTCCTCAGGAGCTTCAGCTCGGAGAAGGCGGCCCCGCCGCCGGCCCCGGGCGCCTCGGCCAAGGCGCAGAGAGGGTGCGGCGTCCCCGAGGTCTCAGAGAGAAGCAGGTCTGCAGGGTTGTCGCCCACTCGAGACCTGAAAGCAGGGTCCAAACCGCGGAGTCATCCCTGCGTGAGTTCCCGTCTCGCAGCATCTAACTGGGTCCACGTCCCGCCGGGGCTGGGGTCCTAGTGTCCCCACAGGGTGTGGGTGACCGAGAAGGTGGCCAGGGTGAGCCTGGGGCGGGGGGCTCAGAGGAGAGCCACTGGTGGGTCCTCTCAGTCACCTGCCTGGGAGGGGAGGTAGCTGTGGGCACGGGGGTGTGGGAGGGAAGAGTAAAGAGGGTTCAGAGCAGGGAGGGACCTTGGGGGCGGGGGCGGCATGTCAGCCACACGGAGGGCATCCTCTCGGACGAACGCAGATGCCCCGGGCTGGACAGCCCCGCCGTGGGCCACAGGACCCGCAAGGTAAGTGTTGTCACACCCGTTCTACGGTTGAAGATACGAGGCTCTAAGAAGGGTCCTCGTGAGTTCAGGTCGCTTGTTAGACACAGAGAGAGCTGATTTCAAACCCAGGCCTGTCTGACCGCACGGCCCTGGACCTGGGCTGAGCCGCCCCGGCCTGGGATGGGGAGAGGGGCTCAGCCTCACCGAGGCTCCCCTTCCTCTGCAAGAAGCTTGACGGTGTCTCCAGGCGAGGGTTGTTGAGGGGATGCCAGCGGGCACAGGAGCACGCCCACCGCCGAGCCTCGTGCACGGCGAGCGCTCATTCATTCCTTGGGCCTTCAGTCAACACGTGTTTATCGCACGCCTACTACGTGCGGAGAATGAACACAGGTCCCTGCCCTTGTGGAGTTTACGGCCTTGGGGGTGATGGGCAAGAGTAGTGAACATGTAAGGAAAGTATTGAGTGAGTTAAAGAGGGTGTATGGAGCAGAATGAAGCATCCCGAAGGCATCCACGCCTCAGTCCCCGGAACCTGTCGTGTGTACCTTACATGGCGAGGGGCAGTCAAGGTTGCAGAGGGAGTTAAAGTTGCTAATCGGCTGACTGCAAGACAAGATTGTCCCGGAGTGTCCGGGGGCCCGAGGTAATCACATGGGCCGGTCACTGGGGACACAGAGGCAGAAGGGTCATACTGGAGAGATGCAGTCTGGGGGAGACCCACCCAGCGTTGCAGCTTTGAAGGTGAGGGACGGGGCCACGGGTCAAGGAATGTGGAGGCCTCCAGAAGCCAGAAAGGGCCGGCTATATATTTGTTTCCAAACCTGTTTCTGTTAAAATGGTAACATTACCGTTTTTGTTTTGTTTTTCATTTTATTTCTGAAAATAATGCTGCCTGTGAAATTGTGCGCCTGAGTCCTATCTGTGAGTTTCTCTTATTACTTCCACGTGGAATCTCAGGTTACAAGACAGTTTTCTATCTTGCTAGACCCCCGCGAGCACGACCCCGCCGCTGCAGAACTGCGAGCCCGTGGAGAATAAGCTGCGGAAGAAGATCCAGGGCTGCTGGCGCGAGTTCCTGCGAGAGTGCCAGAAGAGGGATGCCAACAAGCAGGGCGAGATCCCCGCCACCGAGTTCCAGGGTGCGTCCCGTTCCCTTTCCCCCTGGGGATACAGGGTCACCTCCCAGCACAAGTCCACTCCTCATGGTGGCGGCAGGGGAGTGACACAACAGGGACCCAGCAGGGAGCACCTCGATAAACCCCCAGTATGGGGGACAAGGACTCCTAACGCCTCAGCCCCTAGCAGGCAGGTCCACACCTTCCCGATCAGGTCAGCACGCGAAACCACGGGCTGGGTTGTGGTCTCTGGGCAGGTTGTAAATGGTGACAGACTTGCAGAGCTGAGGGAGGTGGGACATGGGCGGGGCGCAGGGGACAGCTGGGGACCCAGCTCTGCCCTATTGATTCGATTTTCGCCGTGTAGCACTTGGGTAGTCTTGAAATAAGACCAGTTAGACGTACACTCCCACTAATTGTTGCATACTGTTTACACAACCTTTCACATTACAGGAAAACCTGACCAGGTCACTCCTCTGCTTAAAAGCCCCCTCAGCCCATTCCCCACCCCCGCCGTCTTTAATATATGGACCCCTTTTAAAGGAAAGCGTTTTTCCTGAGAACCTCCTATATCAACATAAACTACTTTTATGGTGTAAACTCTTTAAGTGAACAGCTCCTACCTCGCCCCCCCCCAAAAAAACACTTATGAGTTAAATATAAAAATTTGAAATCAGTTATAATTAAACGATGTGACATTGATTTGACGTGACATGTCTCGCTGAAACGAAATCACCAGTGTGGGTTTCAATGCACGTTGGCGTCCCCCTTGTTTTTTAGTTAATTCTTTTGATTTTGAGCGTGATGAACCCTAACTTGCTGTTCTTCATCATCATCACCATCATCACTGTTTTTCTTTTTAACCGTGAACTCCCGTAAGCACCCCATCCACGGCTCTGACAGTGCATCCAAAGTTCAGTGCTCTGAAAAAAAAAAAACACACTGATTAATTTTCAGAAGTCATTGTGTATTTTCTATACGTGTTGGATGGCCTTCTGCAAGTTGGAACCTCCAAGGCATCTAGTGGCCATTCCCTTGGGTCCCCCCGCCCATGTCCTGGGTGCACCGTGCCCTCCTACTGCTTTCCTCTGTGCAAAGGCAAAGAAACCTGTTTGCACAAGTGCAGCAGTGTCTTCTGGGCTGCGCTGGTTTGAAGACATCATGTCTATAAATCCCACATCCACTGGTTTTCCTCACTAACCTCTACAGTTCATGCAGCACAGTGTTCCACTCCCAGAAACCTTGTTGCCTTCGTGATGTCCAGTGGAAGTCTCAGCTCATTCACCTTAAACTAAAATCCTTATCCTACCTCTCTTCCAATTACGCGTCGTGACTCCAAAGGAAGCTTTGGCTGTATACCTAGTAAAAGACTGAGCACATGTATTAGTGCAAAGTAAGGGGGTGTTGACTCCTGACATTGCCACCTCAGGGCAGCCAGGAGGACTCCCCAGTGTGGCATCGACGTGACCCTAGTCAGAAGGCCAGACACAAACCCTCAAATCGCGTGGCGGTTGTCTCTTCCGGGAGGTCCATGTGTTCCAGAATACACATTTCAGATCATTAAGGTGAAAACTCAAAATGCATAAATTGGTGTAGCCTGGGAGACCCTTGGGAGCGTATCTCGGAAGCACAGTTGGAAAATGCTTGCTCGGGGGCCAAGTCTGAATCCCTGACCCCCAGTCGGGCCCCTGCCGGACTCAACCCCAGCACATGGAACCTTCCCTTCTCCCCTCCTGCCCGGCTCTGCCCCGACTCCCGTCTGCTGGGACCATCCCTCTGCCTTCTCCCCGCCTGCGTTCGTAAGCCCCACGGTGTCGTGTCCGTACTGCCGTGACCACAGTGATGGTGACCGTGCAAAGCCAGGCCGGCAGGCAAAGCCTAGACCGAGGGGGCCCAGCAGGACGCGGGTCCCCTCCCTCCTTGCCGCACTTACCTCGTCGCGTGCCTGTGTGTTTCCATATCTGTCCGGCCACCAACCATGAGCCTGTGAAGCAGGCACAGGGCGTCTCAGCCAGTGATGAGTGAGTGAATGAAGCCGTGATCAAACGAATGAGTGAACCGACCGCCACCAACTGAACTGACATGTTTGCCTTTAGCTCTCGTGGAGAAATTCAACCTGGGCGTAAACAGAGATGAGTGCCGGCAGCTCATCGACACGTACGACTTAAAGAACAACGGGAGGTTTGCTTATTGTAACTTCATTCAGAGCTACGTCCTCCTGTTAAAAGCAAAGGAAACCTCGCTGATGCAGAGAATGAAACTGCAGAAGGCGACTAAAATGGTACGTGGATCGTCCAGAGGAAAGGGGTGGGGCTGGGGCTCAACGGGCTTCCTTCATTTTTCTCAGTTCCGCCTACATCCCATTGTCTCACTTCATACAAACGGTGGCCCCATAAGGGCCTGGAGACCCCAGACTGGGAACCAGCAGCCTGGATCCCAGGTTCTCAAACTGGCTGGGTGGCACATGCCCGCGGGCACCTCTGTGTGGCGAGCGTCGGGGAGAGTGTCAGCGGCTCACACGGCCACCAGGAGCGGGGGGTCTCGGTCAGTTCACTGGAGAGGCAGGTGGGGTGGGGCCACAGCAAAGGGAAGCGCCTGTAACTTACACATCACCGCCGGTTCACTCCTCAACTGTCTGAGACGGGCTGGCCTTGCTCCTGGTGTGGGCGGCCAGTCGCAGACCCTTTCTCTTTCTTGCGTAAACTACACCCGTGATGCACTGTCTGCAGTTCTCTTCTCGTTTCCTTGAAGAGGAATGAGACCCTAAAGATGCTTAAATGGCAACTGGAGGGCCTGTGCCCTAGATTTTTACCTTTTTTCTTAATCGTTTGTCATTTTATGATTCTCGCCCACACCCACTTCAGCCACGCTGTTCACAGACTCACCTTTTTCGAGTCTTTCCACAGCATGAAGTAGAACAAGCCTTTTTCACACTCATATTCCATCACCTATAACGCTGAATTCAGTTACATTGAATTAAACAAGTACAACCGGCCTTGTCGACCTGGGAGCAAACACAGCTGAAACCAGCTGCTGTAGGACTCAGCTGCGGGGACCAGAGGTGTGGGGCAGACCTGACAGCATAGGTGGCGGCTTAAGACTGCTGGCGGCTTAGCCCAGCAAACAGTGGATTCCATCGCAGAACTTTCCATGCAGCCGAATTTGTCATTTTGTGCTAAATCGGGCCCCATCTTAGCATAGTTTCTAGTTTAGCCAAGCAAAGGCTTAGGCCAAGTTAAGGAAGTAAAACTTAACCTTAAGACAATTCTTTCTCTAGCTCAGCTTTTCTGTGAGTGGAGAAAACACTGTCCTTGGTGGGTCGTCAGGGGACACAGGAACATAGCTGGAGACCACACAGCCTTCAAGGCCCCCCCAGCTCTGGCCCTCCTCCACCTCTCCCGGCCTCAGCTCCCCCTTCTGTAAATGAGGGGAGGCGTGCTGAGCCCCTGGGCAGATGTCCCAGCTCGCCTCCGTGTGCCGCTGCCTCGCCCCCCAGCTCCGGGCTTTCACCCAGACGTGACCACAGCCTCCGCTCTGTGGCTTAGGCTAGTCCTGTCCTGCATCCTGGGCATGACTGACAAGGAGGTGAGACTCCCCGGGAGCCTTTCCCAGGAGAGAGTGTGGCCAGGGCCTGCCCCTGCTCCTGCCCCTGCCTGGTCCCCGTGCCAGTCCCCGTCCCCTCTGCAGGCTGTCCAGGCCCCACCATGCCAACTGTCTGCCGGCAGAGTAGCTGAAAGGGCCATTGCCTTTTCTAGTGCTTTGGGGGCTTTCTACAACTTTGACAGCAGAGACACCCTCTGTGGAAGTGAGCTGGGGCTTTGCTTCGGGGGGCTCTTCTAGAGGACTTCTGGATGGGTTGGTGTACAGGGCTGGGATGGAAAACCCTTTCTCAGGCCAAGCTTGGGTGTGGGAAGGGCAAGTGCGCATACAATCCCTTCTCTTCCGTGCATGCTGACCAGCTGATTGGATAAATTGGCAGCTAACGAAGCTATAGGGTATCTGGTTTCTATCATAGGTGCTAAATTATACAAAAATTGAAAGCAGTTTAACTTTGTGCTGATTTGTTTCATGTAGTGCCATGTTAAAAATTAAACTTTCCCGGGGCTTCCCTGGTGGCGCAGTAGTTGAGAGTCCGCCTGTCGATGCAGGGGACACGGGTTCATGCCCCGGTCCGGGAAGATCCCACATGCCGCGGAGCGGCTAGGCCCGTGAGCCATGGCCGCTGAGCCTGCGTGTCCGGAGCCTGTGCTCCGCAACGGAAGAGGCCACAACAGTGAGAGGCCTGTGTACCGCAAAAAAAAAAAACTAAACTAAACTTCCCCCAAATGTGTTACACATGACTGCCTAAAGTCCACCTCTGTGATACTCAGATGTGCTTTGGGGCCAAAACGTGCTCAAATATCTTGTTTCCAATCTAATAAATAGCATCTAAATGAAATAATCGTAGGGTAGTGTACTGTCTAATCACTAGATATAATTACAACCTTGTGATTTTTTTAAAAAACTCTGTTCATTTTAAGAACGTACTAGAAGACCCCAGCTGAATCTCTTTTTTTCCCTCAGACTGTTTTGAAATTGGCCGGTTATCTGCCTGTCTCTCCCCTCAAGTACGTGGGGAGGGGCTCCCCGGGAGGCAGCCTGGCAGGTGTTGGTGTCAAGCGGAGCCTCCCTGAGCCTCCATTTCCCAATCCAGGAAATGGGGATGTGGAGACCTACCTTCCTCCCAGGGTGGGGGAGGAGCGGAAGGAGGCGCACAGGCGATGCTGTTTGTGATCATTCCACACATAGACTTGAAATGTGCGCTTGCTGACTCCATCCTAGCTGGGAGCGTGGGGTGGGGAGTGAGCAGGGGGCCAAGACGACAGAAGCTGGCAGCCCTCCTCCCTCCCTTCGGGCCATGGCCTGTCCGCTCCATCCTTCCCATCCGAAAGCTCCTTTCTTACCTCCTCTTGGTTTTTGGTTCTTTTCCCAGAAAGAAGGCGGTGCTGAGACTTCTTCCTTTTACGCCGCTCTGCTGCGGATTCAACCCCAAATTGTGCGCTGCTGGAGGCCGATGCTGCGCACACTCAAGGCCTACGACGAGGGAAGGACGGGGCTTTTAAGCGTGGCTGATTTCAGGATGGTGAGCACAGCTCCTGTGCGGCTGTGACCTCTGACCAGGAAGCAGTTGCCAAAGGCCCATGGCCAGAAAACCTCCAGAAAGGATCCGCCGGCCCCCAGCGGAAGGCCCGGGTGTGGGCAGCTGTCCCAGACCTCACTTCCCCACTTCCCCCAGGTTGTCAAGGGCCGAGTGCACGTGTCCCTGTGCTGCAGACCCCAGGCTCTCCTCCCTGAAGGTTTCTAGAACCCTGCAGGGATGTCCCGGTGCCAACACTTGAGTGCCGCTGCCCTCGGGGCAGCACGACAGCTGCTGCGTCTCGCGGAGCCCTGGCTGCACTCCACCCCGCCCCAGGCCAAGCCTCCTCCCCAGCCCCCGTCCCAGGTCTTTATGGGGGGGAGCCGGCAGGGTCACAGAGCAGAATGACAGCATCGGGGGGCCGAGGCGGGGTCCCAGGTGTGCGACTCAGGGCCCACAGACCCCAGCCCTGCCTCGCAGGAGCCCCGGGGTCGGCCCTCCCCTCTCCCGCAGCCGCCCTCACGTGGAGGGGCTGCCCACCGCGCACCACACGGTTTGGTAAGCAGCTCTCCCGACAGAGCCTGAACCCTGGTGCCTTTCCTGCCCCGCGCAAGTCCAGCATCCACGGAGGAAGGTGGTCTGGAGGGAGCGCCTCGCCCGCCGCAGCCGCCCCTCTGGAGCAGAACCTCTTCGCTTGGCTTTACCCTGCAGAACCTTGGGAGCGCTTCTCCCAGAGGAAAGAAGCGGCCGCCCTCGAGGGGGACTTAAAACTCCCGCGTTCAGAATAACATAGAACTCCTCGGATTGGCAGTTTCTTGACCCCCCCTCCTGTCCTCTCTGCATCCCCACCCCGGCCACTGAGGTTCAGAAAATCATTGAGGTCTAGAGCATTAGATTAAAAATCAAATATTACAGCCAGGAAGAAAACTCAGTCAGGACATCACAGAGACAAGGGGTTATGGCCTCAAAAGGCACTTACAAAAAATGTATTCCTTAGACTTATCTGTGCTCAGCAGCTAGAAAAAAGTTTAAGTAAAAAAGCTTTTCTTAAATAATAATGTAGGAAGATGAACCGCAGTTGGAGGGCCTGGCGGGGCTGCATTCTCAAGGGCCTCGTGCAAGGCGCTGGAGGGCGAGGGGCCCCCTAGAGCCCCAGTGCCGCGCACGGTGGGTGGGGGCCAGGCCTGTCGCTGGGCCGGGGCCTCCGTGCCCCACAGTGGCAGCCAGCTCACAGCGTTTGTCTTTACTTTGGGGGCAAGTAAAATTCTCAGCCAGAGAAGGGAAGGAAGCGGGTGAGCTTCTGTTAGTCTCCTCGTCTTCAGGTAACTTCCCAGGAATTCGGGGTGGATGACAGCAGGGAGAGGGCAATAGAAACGGAGACGATGCCCTCAGCAGAGCCAGAGCCCGAGACCAGATGGGTGCTGGGACCCTCTGGACACCCAGGCTCAGTCGCCTTTTCTGCTCTCAGCCCATCAGCCCCATAGCCAGGCCAGCTGACCTCAGCCCCATGGTCCCGGGCCTCTCCTGCCGGCCCCAGAGGAACGTCGGGCTCTTCTAGCCCCACTTTCTAGCCCCCTCTGAGAAACAAATTATAACACAGAACATAGATGGGGAATGTATAACCTAATCTTTATCTAATAGGGTATCTATCTATTAAAATTTGTCTCAGTTGCACATAACAGAGGTGAAAAAAAAAAATAACAGCACCTTAAACATGGTAGAAGTTTATTTCTCTCTCACATAAAAGAATCTCAGAGGTAGGAAGTCCAGAGCTGGCATGGTGGCCGGACAGTCATCGGGGACATCTGTATTTTTTTCTGCTCTCCTCAACACCTGACTTCCTGCCTCAAGGTCGCCTCATGGTCCAAGATGGCTGCTAAAGCCCCAGCATCAGTTTCACATTCCAGGCAGCAGAAGAGAGAGACAGAGGGCACGCCCTTCTTCTTTAGAGACTTCCCAGAAGTCCCGCATAACATTCTCAGTTAGTTTTAACTGGCCAGAACATACCTAGCTATAAGAGAAGCTAAGAAATGTCGCCTTTTTTAGGTGGATCCCAGCAGCCTGAAAATCAGGGTTCTGATAACAGAAGGGGAAAGGGCAATCGGTGTTGGTTGGGCAATAGCAGGCTCTGCCTTGGGCTGTATTACTGTTGGGTCATAACGACTCCCTGCACCCTGCATCTGCGGGCCTGCCCTCCTCCCCGGGTGGGCCGCACCCCGAGGCCCCCCTAGCTAAGGCCCTGTGGCCAGGTCTCCCCTCCAGTCCCCTCCTCTCCGTCCATCCTCCTCATCCTCCACGTTGACCAGCCTCACTACCCTTCGGGGAGGCGATTGTGGGAGGGCCGGCCAGGGGTAGGGAACCCCAGCGGCTCCCATCTGAAGGGAAGTCCAGGGGTCTTCGTGTCCCGCACCCGTGTTGCTGGACGGAGCTGCCCTGTTGGAGGGGGGCGGGGGGTGGGCAAAGAAGAGGGGTGGGGAGAAGGGAAGCGGGAGAGAGAGCTGCTGGGGGCAACTCTGGAGGTGGGCGGTCCAGGCTCGGGGCGGGAGGAGAGGTGGGCGCATGCTTCCTTGAGGGGCTCCGAGACCAGTGGGGGATCCCTGTCTCTTCTGCAGATCCTGAGGCAGTACGGCATCAACCTCTCCGAGGAGGAGTTCTTCCACATCCTGGAGTATTATGACAAGACGCTGTCTTCAAAAATCTCCTACAACGACTTCCTCCACGCCTTCCTTCAGTAGGGGGCCAGCTCTGCGAGCCCAGCGTGGACAGACGGGGACCGCAGGGCCTGTCCCCGAGACTAGTAAAATCTATCACTGGGCTGTCTAACGAACTTCCAGAGTGTCCCCAAAACAGAGCCCACACCCACGCCCGGCCTGCGTCTTTCCGAGGTCATCCCAGGCCCAGCGCTGGGCTCTAGCGTCAGCAGTGGCCTTCCAGAGGGCCTTGGGGCTGCCCCGCTGAGCCTCGGGACCCTCGTTAGTTTGAGCAAATTAAAATGTTAGTCTCTGCAAGAATGATGCTTGAGGCTTTAAAGGAACCACCAATGATAAACTTCAAAACTCAGACTTTCTGAAGGTTTTATTCATAAGCGCTTGCTGGTGCCTCAGGGACGCCACAGCACTTCCTCCACCTGCGTCACATCTGTGCCCCTGCTGGGCTTGTCCACAGGGCCGCCTCTCTGCCCCTGGGCACACAGGCACCAGCCTGACGTCACGGAGGAGCAGCCGGCGTCTACGTCAGGCCCCATGTGTTCTTTGGGGGCTCAGGCTTTCCAGGGCCCTGCTGAGCTGACCGCTGATTGGAGCCACCCACCAGCGCCCATTGCGGGAGGGACTCTTGCTTGGACACAACAGGGTGTGACAAGCTGAGAGAAGTTTTCAATTGCCGCAGTCCTTTCCACCCATCATGAAGAAGATGGAAGGGAGACAGTTTGCTGCCTCCTGGAAAGTTCTGGAAGGAACAGAAGAGGCAGGCAAGAGAGCTGCCCCTGAGCTGTGTGACCCCGGGCTGTCAGGGAGGGGTGGGGGCAAGGAGCCTCCACTGTCACCCTGAGCAACACACAAGCAACACACGGCCAGCGGACCTCACGTCCCTCAGAGGGACGCCCGGCCGGCCAGCTCCCGCCGCGGCCCCAGCCACTGGAGGGCGGGTTCCCCAGGGCCTGGGCAGTGGCCTGGGCTTCTCCTCCCCTTTCCTGTCGTCACTGCCATGGCCACGCCTCCTCCTTTCCCTGCTCCCACGGGACACAGACACGGCTGCTGACCAGGGAAGGAGTCAAATGTTCAACCAGAGACCACGGGAGCTCTTAGGAAGCCAGAGCAGAGCTGACCTCCTGTGAGCCCTGCTGGCTGCACAGCCACTCCAGTGGGCCAGGTGGGGTCTCCGTCCCCAGTGGAGAGATGGAGACCCTGAGGCCCAGATGGAGGAGGGAAGGACGCCCTCTGGGGTGCCTGAGGAGTGGGGACATGGCTCCTTGCTTCCTGCCCCTCAGCCAGGCACCCCGCAGCCCGGCAGGGGGCATCGGGGACCAGGCTGAGGAGGCCTGGCTGGGCCAGGACTGCGGAGGCCCCCAGATCCCAGAGAACCTGGGGGCCCTGGAGGAGGCTCAGGGGATGAAGATGCCCACTGCTGGGGTGGGGTAGGGGGGTGGTGTGTGTGAAGGGGGAGGGGTTGCCCTGAGGGCAGCCTGAGTTCAGGGAGGAGGGAGGGAGGGGCCGTGGTCCCTGCTGGCCCCAAGTCAGTGCTGTGGAACAGGAACGCCCTCGGCCCCAGCAGCTCTTCTTCCTAAGGGGCGGGGGTGGGAGGATGCCCTGCCTTTGTGCCCCTGCCCCAGCATTCGGGGCCCCACCTGTGTGCCCAGCCCCCACCCTGTGTACCTGGCTTCAACCTTCTTGAGATGCCGCTTACACTGTGCACCTGCTCCTCAGGGAATGCTAACTTGTCCTTCAAAACTCAGTGCAGGGCTTCCCTGGTGGCGCAGTGGTTGAGAATCTGCCTGCCAAGGCAGGGGACATGGGTTCGAGCCCTGGTCTGGGAAGATCCCACATGCCGTGGAGCACCTGGGCCCATGAGCCACAACTACTGAGCCTGCACGTCTGGAGCTTGTGCTCTGCGACAAGAGGCCGCAATAGTGAGAGGCCCGCACACCGTGATGAAGAGTGGCCCCCGCTTGCCACAACTAGAGAAAGCCCTTGCACAGAAACGAATAACCAACACAGCAAAAATTAATTAAATAATTAATTTTTAAAAAAAACAACAACTCAGTGCGGAGCTGCCTCTTACAGGGAGCCTTCCTGACTTCCCCAGGCTGAGCTGCGCATTTCGTCTGATGCTGTTCAGCAGCCTGTGGGTCTGTCGTTGAGGGACTTAGGGGGCCTCCAGGTCAAGAAGGGGCTCAAGAGGCAAGTGGCTCATCCTGACACAGAAGCGGGACTCAGTGGGGTCACAACTGGCCACCAGCCCTCCTGAAACATTCTCAGAGTAGTTTTGGTGTCAGTGAGATGGGGTTCCAGTTCCAGCTCTACCAAGACACTCAGCCAAGTCATTTCACCCCTGAGCCTCACTTTCTACATCTGTAAAATCGGCAATCACAACCCCCTCTCAGAGGACATTGTGAGGACCACATGTGGAAAGAGTTTGGCTCTGCAGTGGGGTTTTCTCTCGGAGTTAGCAGAGCTTCCGAGCTGAGGGTTGCAGGCGAGTGGGCTGTTAGCCACCCTCTCCCTTAACCCCAGAAGAGGTGGGGCAGCTGCTTTCCCAATGCCTGGCCCTTTCAAGCTTGAGTCAAGAGAGCAGGGCTGGACTGAGGATCAGGGTGTCCAGCTGCCCCCTGTTCATCCCCTGGCCCCTGTGCAACTTCCCTCTCTGGCTGAGCCTCCATTTCCGCATCTGCAAAATGAAGATAACCCCGCTTCCCTCGGGCTCGTCCTCCAGTCGGTCTGTGCCCAGCCCCACGAGTCAAGCACAAACCTGTCTCCTAGAACCCCCAACAAGGTAGGTCACAGACAATCATAAGAGAGGACGTCAGGGCTGGTGGGGAGAGCCCTAGGTATGGGAACCCGAAGAGCCCTGGCCCTACACCTAGAGCTGGACTTCGGGACAGAATTTCAGCAAGGGGTTGAGGGAGGGTTTCAGCTGAGTGCCCTCAGAGTCAATGCCGGGAGGCCAAGAGGGCTGGGCCATTTCCCAAAGGCAGTACCGTGCTCCCAGCCGGGACCACCCGTCCCCTCCCTCTCCTCTTTCCTGGGTCCTTGTATCCCGATCAGGTGTCTTCAGGTGGGCACCCTTCCCAGAGCCAGGCCCAGCTGGGAGCAACAGCCCGTCTGGATCCTACTGTGTTGAAAGAACTGAGTGCCCATTTTTCCACCCCAGTAGAACTCATATTAAGGCAAATGGCCCTATTTGTCTCCCCGTCATGTATCCATGTCCCTTGCTTTTGACCTTGAAGTTCCTGTTGCTAACTAATGTCTATTTCCCCAGTCCTTGAATCCACACTCAGCCATGTGACTTGTTTTGGACAATGAGCTGTTAGCAAGCATGACACAACAGAGGTTTGAGAAGCACCTGTGGTTTTGGGCTTTGAGATGCAGGGAGCTGGAAAGAGCGTCACTCCCACCTGTATGAGAAGAGAAAAGCTGGACAAAATGCAAGTTAACAGCTTTTCTTAAACCCACCTGAGAATGGAGCTCGGCGCAAACAAGTCACTAAAGTCTAGAGATAGACAGGTGCCTGCAGGGAGAAACAAGACCCAAGCATTTGCTTACCTGAGATAGACATCACAGAGTACCGTATAAGCCAGTAAGAGGATTCAGCTGGACATTTTTAACAGATTGCTCAAAACCAAATGTGGGCTAGCCTGAGAATGTGGAGGCTCTGGGGGCTCTGACACAGGAGTTTGCATCCTCTGGGAACCTCACCAGGTGCTCACAGAGATCAGGGAGCATCCAGAGGAAGCTTCCTCTGGCCCTGTCCCCGCAGCGGTGTGGCCGGAAGAGGTACCAGCAGCCACTGCTGGAACTCTGCCAGAACCCATCTCCCCATCCCTCGAAGGGAGCAGAAAGCTCCCTATGCAGAGAAAAGGACAGAAAACCCTAGCCTGAGGGCACCGGTCAGAACCCAGTTCAGGCGAGGGGGCAGAACAAGCTCTACTCCTGGAGGTGGAGGGGGGCAGAAATATATGCTAAGCCCTGTATTATATCTGCAGGAGGGGCAGGGCGCTCATGAAGGCTCACAGTCTGCAAGGCCGAATCAGAACCTCAGAGAAGACCCCACCCCATCCTCTACCACCACACCAACAATCATCAAATAAAATGAAAGGTGAAACAGGCAGGAGAGCCACAGGAGCCCATCGCTCCAGGGAGCAGCACAAAGGAAGACCCAAAGGCAAGCTGCAAGCAAAATTCAATGCAGCCCGACTCCTGACAAGACCAACCCAAGCCCCACACTAAAGTCCTAACAGAAAGAAAGACATAGTCTTCTCCAAGCGTAAAGAATACTTACCTCAGCATCTGCTGTTCCATTGTATCAGAGGTTAGCAAATCACAACCAGTGGACCAAATAGGGCCTGTGGCTTATTTTCATACAGTCTATGAGCTAAGAATGATTTTCACATTTTTAAAAGGTTGGAGGAGGAGAAAGAGAATAAGAGCAAGAAGGACAAGAGTCGACAGACTGCATGTAGCCCACAAAGCCTAAAATATTTTCCGTCTGACCTTCTACAGAAAAAGTTTGCTGACCTCTGCTATACAACTGTCCAGCTTTCAATAAAAAATTATGAGGCATACCAAAGGGCAATTAAAAGAAAAAAATAAACAGTGAAGAGACAAAGCAGTCATCAGAATGAGACTCAGGGGCTTCCCTGGTGGCGCAGTGGTTGAGAGTCCACCTGCCGACGCAGGGGACACGGGTTCGTTTCCTGGTCCAGGAGGATCCCACATGCCGCGGAGCGGCTGGACCCGTGAGCCATGGCCACTGGGCCTGTGCGTCCGGAGCCTGTGCTCCGCAACGGGAGAGGCCACAATGGTGAGAAGTCCGCGTACTAAAAAAAAAAAAAAAAAAAAAAGAATGAGACTCAGATTTGGCACAGATTTTAAACTATCAGAAAAGAAATTTAAAATAATAAATTTGTATGTTAAAGCTCTAGCAGAAAAAGTAGACAACACATATAATCAGACAGGAAGTTTCAGCAGAGAGGTGGAAACTGTAAGAATCAAATTGAAATCTTAGAAATGAAAAGCAGTAACAAAGATAATGATTGCCTTTGACAGACGCATCAGTAGACTTACACAATCAAGGAAAGAATGAGTGACCTTGAGGATAGATTAATAACATGTACCCCAATTGAAATGCAAAGAGAAGAACGAATGGGAAAAATAACAAAATATCAGAAAGATGTGGGACAATATAAAATGGCCTAACATATACATAATTGGAAACTAAGAAGAAGAAAGAGAACATGGGGCAGAAGAAATATTTGAATAAATAATGGATGAGAATTTTCCAAAATTAGTGAAAGACCCTAAACTACAGAGAAAAGAAGCTTATTGGACCAGGCAAGATTCCTTTATATACATAAGATTCTCATATGCATATGAGAGAGAGACAGGGAGGGAGGGAGGGAGAGTTTTAAAAGTTATATATACTTTCAAAAGTTAATAAGTCAATACAGGAGATAAGATGGAATCATAGAGGCGAAATTAGAAGAATAAGAACCTCTGACACGTCTCTCCTCCAAATTGTTAGAATCAACTTTTTGAGAATTCTAGAACTTAACCGAAGATTTGCAAGAACCCAAGGAACATTTATGCAAGAAAAGCAGCTGAAACCTAGCAAGGACAGCAAGCTTTGTGGCATTTTAACTTGCCCTAGCCCAATCAGCCACCTCCAGCTCCACAGTAGCCTTGAGAAATAGCAGCTCTCTCAGTGCAGAGTGGCAGTCACGGGAGGGAGCAAAATAGAGCTGGAGCTCTTTCAAAGCCTCATTCCCAAAGAATTATCATTATTTGACCTGCCTAGTGATTCCCTGGAAGACCTCATTTGCAAGACTGTCTGTACGTGAACTGACTCAGAGACTGCACAGTTACAGATGTGATAAAACATTTCCCCCAGAGTAGGGGAGGGGACGTTTGTCAAAAAAAAGTTACACACAAATGTTTTAACTTTGCGGCTGCTTGAGGCAGTAGATAACAGCTGGGGTAACCAATCGACTACAGAGAACGCTTAAAAGGAAAAGCTGAGGAATAAGAGGGTTTGGAAAGTTCCCAAGATATTCCTGGCAATCTAGAAGGCCATGTATGTGCGTAGGGCTGGGCACATGCCCAGGGATGTGTGCTTGCTCAGAAAAGACATGAGAAAGCCCTAAGCTGTCATCTCTAGCTGACCTTAAGGCTCTGCACAAGCAGGAAATCAAGGCTAAAGCAAAGCTGTCAACTGCCTACCTGAGTGTTGAAGGCATGATTCAAAATGCACACAGAGCTCAGCAGCAGATTGGGAGATTTACTGCTTCCAAGTGTTTAAGGAAATCTCTGCCTAATGATTAGCTAACCATTAAGCTACCTGAGAAAAGATTTCAATGGCCACACATGACAAAGAATACAAACTTTACAGAATTATTTCAGAGAAGTCACTAAATAAACAACTACAATAAGCAGCAACAACAGTAAACCTTTGAAGGAGGAGAATCTTATTTCCAAAGTTGCTATAGTACATTATTTTAAATGACATACAAAAAAAACATGAAAGTATGGCCCATACACAGGGGAAAAAAAGTAATCAATAAAAACTGCCCCAGAGGAAGCCCAAATATTGGACTTAGTAGACAAAAACTTTAAATCAGCTATTTTAAATATATTCAAATATCCAAAGGAACCCATGTGTAAAGAACAAAAATAAAGTACAAGAACAATATCTCACCAAATAGAGGATATTAAAAGTATTAAATAAGCAGATCAAAAGTATTAAAAAGAACCAAAAAGAAATTCCAGAGTTTGAAAAGTTTAACTGAAATTTAACATTCACTAGAAGAGCTTAACAGCAAATTTGAAGATGCAGAAGAAAGAATTAGAAAACTTGAATATGAGTGAATTGAGATTATCCAGTCCGAAGAACAGAAATAAATAAATAAAGGAAGAACAAAATTCTTTCTTGAAGAAGATAAATGAACAGAGCCTCAAAGATTTGTAGGGTATCATACACACAATGGAAGTCCCAGAAGGAGAGGATAGAGAGAAAGGGGCAGAAAGAATATTTGGAGAAACAATAGCCAAAAATTTCCCAAATTTGAAGAAAAACATGAATCTGCATATCCAAGAAGTTCAATGAACTCCAAGGAGGATAAAGTCCACACATAGACCTATCATTTTAAACGTATGATCATCTTAGTAGATGCAGAAAAAGCATTTGACAAAATTCAGCACTATTTCATAAAAAAACTCTTAGCAAACTAGGAACAGGAAGGAACTTCATTAACTGAATAAGAAACATTTACAAAATACTATAGCTAAAATTACAGTGAATGGTGAGAAACTGAATGTTTTCCCCTAAGATCAGGAGAAAGGCAAGAATGTCCTCTCTCATCACTGTTATTCAACATCACACCACAAGTCCTAACCAGTGCAATAAGGTAGGAAAAATAAAAATGGGAAGGAAGAAATGAAGTTGTCTCTATTTGCAGATGACATGGTTAAATTCCAAAGAACTCACCAAGCTAAATAAGCTAACTGAGTGACAAGATCAGTACACAAAAGTTAATTATATGCCTGTGTACCTACAGTGAACAATCAAAACATGAAGTTTAAAAAACAGTACTATTTATAATATCCCCCCATTAAGTACTTAGATATAAATCTAACAAAATGTATATAGGATCTGTGTGATGAAAACTGCAAAACACAAATGAAGGAAATCAAAAATCTAAATAAATGGAGAGATAAATGGTTTTCATGAATTGTGAGACTTGGTGTTGTTAAAATATCTCTTCTCTCCAGTTTGATCTATAGATCCTATGCAATCCCAATCAAAATCTCAGCAAGATTTATACGTCAAGTCAATCCGAAAATATATATGAGGGACGGAGTCAAGATGGCGGTGTGGGAAGACGAGGAGTTAGTCTCCTCACAACTAGGGTGCCTGCTGGCTGCTAGTGGGGACTCTAACCCCCAAGTAGATGGGAGGAACCCCACAGTGAGTGGGTAGGATGTAGGGGGACCAAGGGGGGAGGAGAAGTGGAGGCCAGACAACATTGGCACCCCTGAGGCCGGGGAGATCAGGAGAGGCAGGTGGGAGGGACTCTCCAGGAAGGGCACGAGAGGAGCAGAGGGCCATTGTCCTGCCCACTCGGGCATGGGGAGCCTGCTGAGCTCCCAGGCCGATCCCCTGCCCTCCAAGCCCCCTCCAGGCTGTGTGGGTCCTGGGGGCATAGGAGGGAGACTGGGGAGATCAGAGGAGACAGGTGGGAGGAGCCCTGTGGGAGGGGCCCTGCAGGAGAAGCAGGAGAGAAGCAGAGGGCGATTGCCCTGCCCATTTGGACACGGGAAGCCTGCTGGGCTCCCAGGTGAGGTGCTCTGCTCTCTGAGACCAGGGGTGGGGGGCACACCTAGACCCCTTCTGTTCCTTGAGTCTAAGCGCCACCCCCCACAGCCCCCAGGGCCTTTTCCAGCCCTGTGGGTCCTGAGCATTGGCCCTGCCCACTGCCCAAACCTCACCCTTGCTTAGACCCTGCCCTCCACAGCCAAGGTCTTTTCCCCCCTCCTTTTATTTATTTTTTTCCCTTTTCCCTCTTCCTCATTTTTACTGTTGTGGTACTGATGTACCTTCCGGTTGTTGATTCATGTATGTTTTTATTTTTACATTCTTTCTAACATATCTGTTAGTTTCCTAGTCTAATATTATTTTTAAATTTTTATTGTTTTTTTTTTTTTTTTTTGCCACCCCACGTGGCTTGTGGGATCTTGATTTGCTAGCATGGGTTTGGGCGGAAGCTCCTGTGATGGGAGCTCCGAGTCTGAACCACTGGACTAACAGAGAATCTCAGACCCCAGGGAATATTCATTGGAGTGAGGTCTCACAGAGTTCCTCCTCTCAACACCAAGACCCAACTCTACCCAACAGCCTACAAACGCCAGTGTTGGAAGCCTCAGGCCAAACAAACAGTAAAACAGGAATACAATCCCACTCATAAAAATAAATAAATAAATAAGATGGCAAAAGAATATATCACAGATGAAGGAGCAAGGTAAAAACCTACAAGACCAAATGAAGAGGAAATAGGCAATCTACCTGAAAAATAATTCAGAGTAATGATAGTAAAGATGATCCAGAATCTCAGAAATAGAACAGAAGCATGGATTGAGAAAATACAAGAAATGTTTAACAAAGATCTGGAAGAACTGAAGAACAAACAAACAGAGATGAACAGCACAATAACTGAAATGAAAAATACACTAGAAGGAATCAATAACAGAATAACGGAGGCAGAAGAACGAATAAGTGAGCTGGAAGACAAAATGGTGGAAATAACTGCCAAGGAGCAGAATAAAGAAAAAAGAATGAAAAGAACGGAAGACAATCTCAGAGACCTCTGGGACAACACTAAACACACCAACATTCGAATTATAGGGGTCCCAGAAGAAGAAGAGAAAAAGAAAGGGTCTGAGAAAGTATTTGAAGAGATTATAGTTGAAAACTTCCCTAACATGGGAAAGGAAATAGTCACCCAAGTCCAGGAAGCACAGAGAGTCCCATACAGGATAAACCCTAGAAAAAACACACCAAGACACACATTAATCAAACTAACAAATATTAAATTCAAAGAAAAATTATTAAAAGCAGCAAGGGAAAAACAAAATAACATACAAAGGAATCCCATAAGGTTATTAGCTGATTTTTCAGTGGAAACTCTACAGGCCAGAAGGCAGTGGCAGGATATACTTAAAGTGATGAAAGAGAAAAACCTACAACCAAGATTACTCTACCCAGCAAGGATCTCATTCAGATCCAATGGAGAAGTCAAAAGCTTTTCAGACAAACAAAAGCTAAGAGAATTCAGCACCACCAAACCAGTTTTACAACAAATGCTAAAGAAACTTCTCTAAGCAGGGAAACACAAGAGAAAAAAAAGATCCACCAAAACAAACCCAAAACAATTAAGAAAATGGTAATAGGAACATACATATTGATAATAACCTTGAATGTAAATGGATTAAGTGACCCAACCAAAAAACACAGACTGGCTGAATGGATACAAAAACAAGACCCATATATATGCTGTCTACAAGAGACCCACTTCAGACCTAGGGACACATACAGACTGAAAGTGAAGGGATGGAAAAAGATATTCCATGCAAATGGAAATCAAAAGAAAGCTGGAGTAGTAATACTCGTATCAGATAAAATAGATTTTAAAATAAAGACTGTTACAAGAGATAAGGAGTGACGCTACATAATGATCAAAGGATCAATCCAAGAAGATATAACAATTATAAATGTTTATGCACCCAACATAGGAGCACCTCAGTACATAAGGCAAATGCTAACAACCATGAAAGGAGAACTCGACAGTAACACAATAATGGCAGGGGACTTTAACAGCCCACTTACACCAATGGACAGGTCATCCAAACAGAAAATAAATAAAGAAACACAAGCTTTAAATGACACAATAGACCAGATAGATCTAATTGATATTTATAGAACATTCCACCCAAAAGTGGCAGAATACACTTTCTTCTCAAGTGCACACGGAACATTCTCCAGGATAAATCACATCCTGGGTCACGAATCAAGCCTCAGAAAATTTAAGAAAATTGAAATCGTATCAAGCATCTTTTCTGACCACAAAGCTATGAGAGTGGAAATCAATTACAGGAAAAAAAACTGTAAAAAACACAAATACGTGGAGGCTAATCAGTGAGCTACTAAATAACCAAGAGATCACTGAAGAAATCAAAGAAGAAATTAAAAAATACATAGAAACACATGACAATGAAAACACGATGACCCCAAACCTATGGGATGCAGCAAAAGCAGTTCTAAGAGGGAAGTTTATAGTAATTCAATCTCACCTCAAGAAACAAGAAAAATCTCAAATAAACAATCTAACCCTACACTTAAAATAACTAGAGAAAGAAGAACAAAGAAAACCCAAAGTCAGTAGAAGGAAAGAAATCATAAAGATCAGAGGAGAAATAAATGAAATAGAAATGAAGAAAACAATAGCAAAGATCAATAAAACTAAAAGCTTGTTCTTTGAGAAGATAAACAAAACTGATAAACCCTTAGCCAGCCTCATCAAGAAAAGGATGCAAATCAATAAAATTAGAAATGAAAAAGGAGAAATCACAACTGACACTGCAGAAATACAAAGGATTATAAGAGACTACTATAAACAACTATATGCCAATAAAGTGGACAACCACAAAGAAATGGACAAATTCTTGGAAAGGTACAATTTTCCAAGACTGAACCAGGAAGAATTAGAAAATATAAACAGACCTATCACAAGTAATGAAATTGAAACTATAATTTAAAATCTTCCAATAAACAAAAGTCCAGGACCAGATGGCTTCACAGGCAGATTCTACCAAACATTTAGAGAAGAGCTAACACCAATCCTCCTCAGAGTCTTCCAAAAAATTGCAGAGGGAGAAACACTCCCAAATTCATTCTACAAAGCCACCATCACACTACCAAAACCAGAAAAAGATATCACAAAGATAATTTTAGACCAATATCACTGAAGAACATAGATGCAAAAATCCTGAAGAAAATACTAGCAAACAGAATCCAACAGCACATTAAAAGGATCATACACCATGATCAAGTGAGATTTATCCCAGGGATGCAAGGATTCTTCAATATATGCAAATCAATCAGTGTGATACACCACATTAACAAATTAAGGAATAAAAACCATATGATCATCTCAATAGATACAGAAAAAGCTTTTGACAAAATTCAACACCAATTTATGATAAAAACTCTCCAGAAAATGGGCATAGAGCGAACCTGCCTCAACATAATAAAGGCCATAAATGACAAACCCACAGCAAGCATCATACTCAATAGTGAAAAAGTGAAAGCATTTCCACTAGGATCAGGAAAAAGACAAGGATGTCCACTCTCACCACTATTATTCAACATAGTTTTTGAAGTCCTGGCCACAGCAATCAGGGAAGAAAAAGAAATAAAAGGAATACAAATTGGAAAAGAAGAAGTAAAAATGTCACTATTTGCTGATGACATGATACTATACATAGAAAATCCTAAAGATGCCACCAGAAAACTACTAGAACTAATCAATGAATTTGGTAAGGTTGTAGGATACAAAATTAATGCACAGAAGTCTCTGGCATTTGTATACACCAACAACGAAAAATCAGAAAAAGAAATTAAGGAAACACTCCCATTTACCATTGTAACAAAAAGAATAAAATACCTAGAAATAAACCTGCCTAAGGAGGCTAAAGACTTGAACTCAGAAAACTATAAAACACTGATGAAAGAAATCAAGGATGACATAAACAGATGGAGAAATATACCATGTTCTTGGATTGGAAGAATCAATATTGTGAAAATGACTATACTACCCAAAGCAATCTACAGATTCACTGCAATCCCTATCAAACTACCAATGGCAGTCTTCACAGAATTAGAACAAAAAAGTCTTACAATTTGTATGGAAACACAAAAGACCCTGAATAGCAAAAGCAATCTTGAGAAAGAAAAACGGAGCTGAAGGAATAAGGCTCCCTGACTTCAGACTATACTACAAAGCTACAGCAATCAAGACAGTATGGTACAGCACAAAAACAGCAATACAGATCAATGGTGCAGGATAGAATGCCCAGAGATAAACCCATGCACATATGACCACCTAATTTACAACAAAGGAGGCAAGAACATACAATGAAGGAAAGGCAGCCTCTTCAATAAGTGGTGTTGGGAAAACTGGACAGCTACATGTAAAAGAATGCAATTAGAACACTACCTAACACCATACACAAAAATAAACTCCAAATGGATTAAAGACTTAAATGTAAGACCAGACACTATAAAACTTTTAGAGGAAAACATAGGAAAAACACTCTTTGACATAAACCACAGCAAGATCTTTTTTGACCCACCTCCTAGAGTAACAGAAATAAAAGCAAAAATAAACAAATGGGACTTAATTAAACTGAAAAGCTTTTGCACAGCAAAGGAAACCATAAACAAGAAAAAAAGACAGCCCTCAGAATGGGAGAAAATATTTTCCAATGAAGCAACTGACAAAGGATTAATCTCCAAAATATACAAACAGCTCATGGAGCTCAATATCAAAAAAAAAAAAAAACAATCCAGTTAAAAAATGGGTGGAAGACCTAAATAGATATTTCACCAAGGAAGACATACAGATGGCCAAGAGGCACATGAAAAGATGCTCAACATCACTAATTATTAGAGAAATGCAAATCAAAACTACAATGAGGTATCACCTCACACCAGTCAGAATGGCCATTATCAAAAAAGCTAGAAACAATAAATGCTGGAAGCGGTGTGGAGAAAAGGGAACCCTCTTGCACTGTTGGTGGGAATGTAAATTGATACAACCACTATGGAAAACAGTATGGAGGTGCCTTAAAAAACTAAAAATAGAACTACCATATGACCCAGCAATCCTACTACTGGGTATATACCCTGAGAAAACCATAATTCAAAAAGAGACATGCACCACAATGTTCATTGCAGCACTATTTACAATAGCCAGGACATGGAACCAACCTAAATGTCCATCAACAGATGAATGGATAAAGAAGATGTGGCACATATATACAATGGAATA
>NW_020837952.1:59165931-59178672 GCF_003676395.1 Aethalodelphis obliquidens | reverse complement strand
ATGACCTAGAGGGGTGGGATAGGGAGGGTGGGAGGGAGGCTAAGAGGGAGGGGATGTGGGGACACGTGTATGCATACGGCTGATTCGCTTTGTTGTGCAACAGAAACTAACACGGTATTGTGAAGCAATTATACTCCAATAAAGATCTATTAAAAGAAAAGAAATATATATATATAATATATATATATATGAAAATGTAAAGGAGCTAAATTAGCCAAAACAACTGTGAAAAAGAACAAAATTGAAGCACCCATACTACCCAACTTCAAGATTTACCCATAAAATTATAGTAATCAGGAGAATATGATTTTGACAAAATCACAGACCAGAAATAAACCCACACAAACATACTCAACTGATTTTTGACAAATGTGCAAAGGCAATTCCATGGAAACATAGTGTCCATTTGAAAAAACATGAAACTGTCACATACCTCACACCTTACACAGAAATTAACTCAAAATGCATTATAGACCCAAATGTAAACATAAAACTTCTATGAGAAAACGTCAGAGAAAATCTGCATGACCTTGGGTTTGTCGATGTGCTACACCAAAAACACAATCTATAAAAGAAAAAATCGATAAACTGGACTTTATGAAAATTAAAAACTTTTGCTCTGAGAAACTGTTAAGAGAATAAAAAGACAACCTACAGACTGGAAGAAAAGATTTGCAAATCACGTATTCAATTAAGGACTTGTATCCAGTGCCTAAAGAACTTCAAAATTCAAAAACAAGAAAAAAAACAACCTAGTTTTTAAAGAAGGGCACAAAAGATCTGAACAGCTGCTGCACAAAAGACCTGAACAGGTGCTTCTCAAAAGAAATATGGCAAATAAACATATAAAAAGATGTTCCACATTATTAGTCATCAGGGAAATGGAAATTAAAACCACAATGAGATATAACAATACTCAAATGGTTAAAAATTTTTAAATTAAACAAAAATTGGGGGTGGGGTATAGCTGATTTACAATGTTGTGCTAGTTTCAGGTGTACAGCAAAGTGAATCTGTTATACATATACATATATCCACTGTCCTTTAGATTCTTTCCCCATATAGGCCATTACAGGTATTGAGTAGAGTTCCCTGTGCTATACAGTAGGTCCTTATTAGTTATCTATTTTATATATAGTAGTGTGTATGTGTCAACCCCAATCTTCCAATTTATCCCTTCCCTCCCCCTTAACCCCAGGTAACCATAGTTTATTTTCTACATCTGTAACTCTATTTCTGTTTTGTAGCTAGATTCATTTGTAGCCTTTTTTTAGATTTGGTTAAAATTTTTAAATTGACAATACCAAATTCCGGTGAGGATGCGGACCAACAGGAATACTCATTTACTGCCCGTCGGATTACAAAAGCATACAGCTATTTTGGAAAACGGTGTGATTAAAAAGGGGCCAAATAAAGGAATTTTTCAGGTGACGGAACTATTCCCTAGCGTACTGGTGTGGTGGATACATAACTCTAAGTATTTGTCAAAACCCATAGAACTGTACGTTACAAAGAGTGAACTCTATTGTATGCAAACTTGAAACAGCCAATCAGTGTGTCAGGGAGTCTCAGGATGGAATGCAGACTGTGACTAAAGGATCTAATTGTATTGCAGGTATATGACAAAACCTCACTGATTAGGTGGGGGGAAAGGAGCTGACCAGTTTAACCTTGGAAAGCAGAGTTTAGACCGTAAAGCTAAAGACAAAAAGATTGCACATGAACCCTGTTCTCTGGTTGGTAACGATATTTCTTACAGGGGTACAGATCTGCAGTTCTGAGACTATGTGCTTTGTAGTTATCCTAGGGTCAAACAAATACCTAAACTGATTGTAGATATGGGAGCCAGGCTCTGATTGTCAAAGAAAAAAGTTACAAATGGGCAAGGCAGCAAGGCAAGAGTAAATTCTGCATTGTTGGTTTAGCGTCAGAGGGGAGGCTGTCAGTATGAACTAATGCTTATTTTAAGATAAATAGCTGATAGCTGGATGGATGGACGGAAGGATACAGAGGCAGGGGTAGATAAGTGTATGTATACATGGATTAGTATACTACAAATATTTCCTAGCTCTGGCCACTAAGAGGGTCTAGAAATAGTGAGAGTAGCAACCAGTCCATCTACAATCCAGATCTTAGTTTCTAAATAAAAGGAGCCAGAACTCTATGGGGAAATGGCTGATGCTAGCACTGGGGTGAGAGAAACACAAGGTGAGCCTGGAGCAGAAAGCAAGAGAGTGAAACGAACAAACAAAAAAATAGGAATATGTCCAAAGAACACAGGAGCCAATTCGAAAGGGCTCCCAAATGGACAGTTAGAACAATTTGACCAATGAAATAAATGATAGCATGAGATTCTAACCTAAAGAATACCCATGCTGCTGTAAATAAATAAATGACAGAGAAGGGACAAACCTCCCTTACAGAACAATTCCAAATAATAAATGTAGGAGGGAAAAAGAAATAGAAAATCATTGTGAGAACACCACGGTAACCATTGATCCAGGCAAGGTCCACGGATGGTTGCTAAAATTAGTGGGCAAAACGTTAGGAGGCTTGCATAGCCTTGAAATGCCTCCTCCAAATAGGTGTTCATTACTGTGGTGATCTTATCGTACGTCCACGTTCTTGGATGCTTCATTCCCCTCTCCTGAGTGTGAGCTGGGCTAGTGACTCGTTTCTAACAAACTGAGTATGGAAAAGGAAAACTGGTATCTTTATGGTGGAGAAACCTGGCAGACATCCCGTAACCATGCCATCAGATTAACAGCCAAAGTGATAAGTCGCGGTGGTCTCCTGTTACCCCAGATACGATGCCTCGAGAAGGACACATCATCTCCGCACATAACCCCAGACAAATCATGAGAAATCATCAGACAAACCCAACTTGAGGGGCGGTCTACAAAACAGTCAGTATTCTTCAAAACTTTCAAGGTCATGAAAATTGAGGAAAGGCGGGGAAGATATCGCCGACCACAGGGGGCTAAGGAAGCACGATGACTAAATGCAACATGGTCTCGTGGACGGGACGTTAATGAAAAAGATCCAGGGGCTTCCCTGGTGGCGCAGTGGTTAAGAATCCGCCTGCCAATGCAGGGGACACGGGTTCGAGCCCTGGGCCGGGAAGATCCCACATGCCGCGGAGCAACTAAGCCCGTGCACCACAACTACTGAGCCCGCGTGTCACAACTACTGAAGCCCATGTGCCTAGAGCCCGTGCTCCGCAACAAGAGAAGCCACCGCAATGAGAAGCCCGCGCACCGCAATGAAGAGTAGCCCCCGCTCGCCGGAGCTAGAGAAAGCCCGCGTGCAGCCACGAAGACCCAACACAACCAAATGAATAAATAAATTTATTAAAAAAAAATCCAAATGAAGATCTAATAGTCTTATATCACTGCTAATCTCTTAGTTTTGATAAGTGTAACATAGGAATATAAGATGTTAACATTAGGGGAAACTGAATGAAGGGGGTGTGGGCACTCTCTGTACCCTCTTTACAACTCTTTGTAAATCTAAAATTATTTCAAAATAGGAAGTTTTTTGTTTTTTTTGTTTTTTTTGTTTTTTCTTTTTTGTGGTACACGGGCCTCTCACTGTTGTGGCCTCTCCTGTTGCGGAGCACAGGCTCTGGACGCGCAGGCTCAGTGGCCATGGCTCACGGGCCCAGCCGCTCCGCGGCATGTGGGATCTTCCCGGACCGGGGCACGAACACGCGTCCCCTGCATCAGCAGGCGGACTCTCAACCACTGCGCCACCAGGGAAGCCCAAGAAGTTTTTTTTAAAAGAGGGAAATCATTTCCTGTTGTTCAGGGCCCAGCCAGGCTCCCTCTCAGGAGGTTTTCCCTGATCTCCCCTGCACACTGGGTTTGATCTTCCTTGGGGTCCTCAAGCCTGACTGTGTCTGCCGCTCACTGGACCCCAAGCATGTAACAGCTGAAGGGTTCAGCTTCTTTCCTGGGATCAGATGAGCCTTCCAAAGTGCTCCTCGAGCTTCCAGACAGCAGGGCCTAATTCTCACATCGTGGAAGACTTCGCAGTCCATGCCTTCAAGGGGAGGGTGGGGCTGAGGGCCCTCTGGAGTGTCTAAGATCTTCCGTGACGAGACCCCCAGCTGGCCAGGCAGGTTTGGGCCCAGCTAGGAGCTGTGGGTGGCGTTAGGGGAGAGCACTGGATGAAGCCTGGGTCCACAGAGCTTGTCACCTCTCCTAGCTTATTCAGGAGGGTGGAGCAGGGGTCTCCTGGAAGAAAAAGGCCTGGCAACTTGGTCCCAGTGGAGGTTCAAGGCCCAGCTTCATGGAAGCTGAACTGCAAGAAAAAGCAGCTGGGGGCTGGGCTCCCTGAGAACGAGCTCCCCATAAGGGCGGAGGCAGAGGGAGTAGAGGCAGCTCGCTGGATTTGCCCACCGGGCTCCCAGGGACAATAGGAGCATCACCAGGGACACATCCTGTATCGTCCCATCAGGCCACGGGGGCACCTGGGGAAAGATGGCTGTAAAGCATGAGTGAGGCCCGAGTGCTGAACCACCTGCACCACTGTGTAAACCCCGGACACATCAGAGCCCGTCTACACTGAAGGCAGCAGGAGCACACGGCTCAGAGCTTAGCAGCTGCCGCCTGTCAGCAGAGCGGGTACCAGGCGCTTAAGCAGCGCTTGCAATGTGACAGCACTACCAGAGGCGGCAGCAGCCACGGTGCGTCCCTGCCCCTGCCCGGGACCCCTGCTCAGGTACACAATGGCCTAGAGTAGCAGAAGGGGTGCCTCAAATAGAGCAGCTCCTCTCCACCGGCTATGGACGGGGACCCAAGGCCCAGGACCGGTCGTTGAAGGCACCTGTGAGGCTCTGGTGGAGGGGAACTCTTTGGAAGGGCGTATTACACGTGGGCCAGTCTGAGGACAGGAGAGGGTCATCGAGGGCTGACGCCATCACAGGCTCCCTCAGCCTGCTCCCCCAGCCCCATGGCTCTGGTTATGACCCACAAATATAGGTCTCCAGAGAGGCTCCTCCCCTGCAGGCCCATTTATCACCCCCCCCGCCACTGTCCCCGGCCACTGGATACCTCCCCCTGCATATCCCAAGGGCACCTCCAGCTCATGAATCCCAAACAGAATTCAACACCCTTCCTCCAACCTGTTCTTCCTGCCCCATGTGCCTCCTCCATGACGGGCAGCCAACACCCATTACCATCCTTGTCTCCCCACGCCCCTACCTCCTAAATCTATCACTACCACCACTGCCACATCCCTGTTCCAAGCCAGGTCCAAGAGAGGTGCTCAGTGAATGTTTGTGGGCTGGCTGGATGGGTGGGTGAGTGAGTGGCTGGATGGATGGATGGTGGTTGGATGGATGGACGGATCAACGGATTGATCAATGCGTAAGTGAACAGTTGGGTAGATGGATGAGTGGATAGATCGATGGGTTGATGGATGGATGAAAATGGCAGAACTGCTACAGCACAGGGAGCTTTGGAACTGGAGTTGTTACACCTGCCAGTATTTTTCTTGGGCAACACCAGGACCCTTAGTTGGACAAGGGCTGGATTGGAACTTGCTGCTCCGAGAAGAGGCCAGAGCTAAGGCCATTTCGAGATATTCTGTTTTGGGGGGACGAGGTGCTCCGGCAATTTGAACACAACAAGGCACAGAACTGCACGTGCCAACCACCCCTGAGGGAAGCTGGAGCAAGCAGAAGGATGCCAGTTATTGGCACACGGAAGGTCTTTGGCCTCTGAACTCAGTCCAGGACTCAGGACTTGGCCGGGAGGACGCCACTCCTCCCCTACATGCCCCACACGACACCCGGAGACACAGAGGAAGAGGCACCCGGAGGACTTCTCTTTCTTTTTACAAAGACTTTATTGTCTGACATGCTTGACAAAAAAATTACAGCCACAATCAAGTTATGCCGAAATGATTGAGGAGCATGCCATCATCTTTCATACCTCAAGGACTTTTAATGAATTTTCTTTTAAAGTAACAGCTGCCTTCATAACTTTTATTTTCCACATAAAAATACACCATATTCTGAAGGTACCTTAGGAAAAAAACCATTTTTTTTTTAAGTTTATAGTTCTTGGTCCGCATAGAAATTCAGTAGAGGTTACTGAAAGGGCCTGGAGTCCTCTCCCCCCACGCATTCACACACATGCCGTGCGTCAGAGGTGTCCCCAGAGACCCTGTAAACATCCCCGGCTACCAGGAACCACTTGGGCCAAAAAGGATTCCTGAAACCCTGCACCCTGCGGAGCAAAGCTGGCCTCGGCCAACGTGATGCTGCTACTGGGCTCCCCGGATGGTGCCCCTCGCCCCATGGGGAGCCCCACTTGAGTAGGGAAGGAATCATGGTCTCCTGGGATCCTGGGCACAGAGAACAGGGTCCTCCAAGACTCCAGGGGCTCTCCATGAGAAATGAACCAGACAGGTGCTGAATAGGACCCTTAATAAAAAAAGAGCCTTGGACCGTGCATTGCCTTGTAGGGCAGGAGCTTTGAGTGGTGGGAGAGCAGGGGCTGTGAAGCCAGAGAGCAAGGTACAAATCCTGCCTCTGCCTCTTTTGAGCTGTGCACCCTCAGGCAGGTTACCTCACCTCTCTGATCTCAATCTCCTCGTCTCCAAAAGGGGGACAGCAGTACCCACCTTGCAAGACTGCTGGAAATGAGATCATATCTGCAAAGGGCTCATTAAATGCTGGTCCCAGGCCTGGGACAAGGGGGAGGTGAGCAGGGCCCTCCTCTCAGGTGTACAACTTAAGGGGCGCCAAAAAGCTCATAGATGGAGATAAATGATACTATTTTAATGCAATGTTTTTAAAAATCAAAATTAATGCAGGAAAAAAAATCTATGATGAACAAAATATCCAAATTTTAAATAAAGGCAGAATCTGACCCTGCACGTGCCAATCCTGCCTCACTGGCCTCACCCCAACGAGACCCTGCTGGTTCTCTGTCCATCAGAGACTCAGCCCAACCCCCCAGTCCTAATTTAAAGAAGAAAAAGAAGCCCGCCCTGGGTGGAGCTGCCGGAACCGAAGCCCATCTCTGTCTCTGTGCCAGCTTCCCGTGGGGGCCGCCGGTTGGCACCCAGGGACATGGCAGCACGACTGTGAACCATTCAGCCTCCCTCGGCTGTGGGCACGGCAGCCAAAATCCGAGGGGCGAGGGATATCCCACCGGGGTACAGGACCCAGTCGAGGGCGATGAGAACCACGGGGTCCACTTTATTAAATTAAGAGGGGGGTGTGAGCACACGTGTGTGTGTGTGTGTGTGTCCACACCCATATGGGCGCGTACAGGGCAGCCTCGGCCCGCAGAGCCCTCAGCCTTCTGAGTTCTGCAGAGCAGCACAGCCCCCAGGGGACCAGGGGCATCCAGGACTTGGGAACCCTCCAGCTGGCCCTGGGCCCTCATCAGGCTCGTTCCGTAGAAACAACCCCCCAAGTCCAGGCTCCGAGCGGGTGCCCGGGATGCTCAGGCCACAGTTTACATCAGCAAAAATGCCCACAGGA
Organism: Aethalodelphis obliquidens; assembly: GCF_003676395.1. Taxonomy (NCBI): domain Eukaryota; kingdom Metazoa; phylum Chordata; class Mammalia; order Artiodactyla; family Delphinidae; genus Aethalodelphis; species Aethalodelphis obliquidens. Next base: position 59,171,174 of record NW_020837952.1, on the reverse strand, counting down.
AGAAAACGGGGTATCAGTGAAGCAAAGGGCTGGTCGGCCCGGCCAGGTGCAGCCCGATTCCTGAGACGTCCCTGATCGTTCCCTCGGATGCCTGGAAGGAGCGGAAGGGCCGCCTGCACTCAGGCTACGACACACCCTCCCACCCCCGAGCCCTGAGGCTTGCAGCCACACAGACCCTCGGTGAGAAGGAGACTTTGTGCCAGAACTCCCAGGATCTGTCCAAGAGCAGCGGCTTCCCAAACCCACGAGGGTGTCCAACGGAGAAGGATAAAGATTCAGTCACTTCCCAAGCAGGACAGGGCCACGAGCGTAGCAGGTCCTTTAACAAGGAACACACGGAAGGGACACGCAGAAATCAGTGATGAGCACAGAACCCCTGACGGACCTGCAGGGTCCTGACTCCAAATGACAGAAGGCTGAAGAGTCAGGGGTGATTTTCTTCATTCCAAGGCCTCAGCCCGCCTGCTGGGCTGGTCCCCGCAGCCGGACGGGCTGTCTGCATGAAAGGAAGGGGGGTTGGAGGTCCGTGCTCTCAGCTAGGTGTACGTAGCTGATGCGGGTGGGAAGCGCTGGGGCCGTGGGGGCAGTCAGGAGTTCCGGGGTGTGGGCAGGTCAATGACTATGGGTGGGTTCACGGGCTGGTAGTTCACGGTGCACACAGATGCGTTCACGTAGGTGGTTGTCCCATCCGCCATGACCCCGTACCCTAGAAAGTAAGCACACGGCTGTCAGGGCTGAGAGGTGACACCAGGACCCAGGGCAGTGAGGGTGGTCTGGTGAGTGTGGTAGTCAGAGGGAACTCAGCCACAAGGGGCTGAAGATGTCTGGGGCGAGCTACTGAAACCATCCAGTACAGGCTCTTCATCTATAAATGGTGACGATGACAGATGCTCCTCCCAAGCCTGCTGTGAGCAGCAAATGAGATAATAATTCACATGCTCGGCCCAGTGCCTGGAAAGCACATGGTGAGACATCATCATTGACATCATCACCATCACCATCACCACCACCGTACACCATCATCACCATCACCATGATCATTACTATCATCGTCACTATCACCATCTCATCATCACCACCATTATCATCACCACCTCCATCATCACCACCTCCATCATCACCATCACCACCATTTTCATCACCACCTCCATCATCACCACCTCCATCACCACCATCACCATCATCACCTCCATCATCACCATCACCATCATCACCATCACTATCATCACCACCATTATCATCATCACCACCTCCATCATCACCATCATCACCACCTCCATCATCACCATCACCATCATCACCACCATTATCATCATCACCATCACCATGATTATCACCATCACCACGTGGCTCCATCACCATCATCACCATTATCATCACCACCATTATCATGATCATTACCATCATTGTCACTATCACCATCTCATCATCGCCACCATCACTACCATTATCATCATCACCACCTCCAACATCACCATCACCATCATCACCACCTCCATCATCACCATCACCATTACCATCATTGTCATTATCACCACCGTCATCATCACCATCTCCATCATCACTACCATCATTGTAACCATCATTATCATCCCCACCATCGTTGTCATGTACTTTCTTCTCCTCACCTCTGTCCCCAAACATACCCTCTTCCCACCACATCTACTGGTCAGAATCCTCCTCAACCTTGAGCTCAGCTCACCTCCAAACCAAAAGGGACACTTCCCCTCCTCTGTGCAGGCTACCCATCCTTTGGAGCCTGCATTTCTCTTGTACAATCATGCAGGGGTGTGGTTTGGATCACACACAACCTTGCATCTGAGGGCACTACACGCCCACAGTAGATCTATAGAAAATGACAGCCGTTACTATTATCCCACAGCACAAGAGCTGTCCATCTCTCCCACGACCTTTCAGAGTCTGCCTTTGACGGCTCATCTGTTGCCCAGGAGTCTGTGAGCTCTCTGGGGCTGGAGAGGTCTGATCACGCCTGCCCCTGACAGCGCGATGCAGAGGAAAGTGATTGGATGTGGACCAAGCCATGTGAGCCCCAGGGGCCCTGGCCCAAAGCAGACAGAGGTTCAGGAGGCCAGGAGACAAGCTTGGGGGAAAACCATGTGCTTCCTGGCAGGGGACAAGGGGACCAGGAAGCCTTGGACAGGTGGGATAACGGTTCAAAAGGAGCAAACTGGTGAAATCAGACTCCAGTGAGGAAGCCTGAGGTCTCATGAGGTAAGCCCTGTGCAGTGACAGGCCGGGGCAGTCACGGCTGGAGCCGACATCACCAGTCACCTTCACGGCCACCCTGCCCACTCTCCCCAGGTGATGTGGACACAGCAAGGGGTCCTGCCCCCAGGACAGAAGGCAGAACCTCACGGCTGTCTGTGTGTGGGGGGCGGTGGCGGGGGGGGGGGATGCCAATAAAGCCCCTTGGGCAGGCAGGCAGCCCTCCCCATCCATTAAGCACCTACTGCATGCCAGGCCGTAGGGATGTGAGCAACAGGACGGGCCACCTGCTCTGTAAGGAGCTCACAGGGCGCCCCCGACTCGAACACCTCCTCCGTGTCACATCCAAACGTCCCCTCCTCCAAAAAGCCCCCAGCCATCTCCGAAGACTTCCCAGGGCGGAGGAGGCACAGCAGAGCTGCAGGGCTCCAAGGAAGTAAAACTTATTTCTAAGTCTTGCTAGACTTTTCTTCCATCTTCCTACGATAAAACATTTCGGCAACAGCTAACTGACAGCCGACACGGGGACAGGCATTTACGAAGTGTATGTAGGAAATGGGCTATTTCCCTCTGGTCAGGGAGGCGGTGACTGGGTTCAAGGGAGGTGAGACAGCCCCCCTGAAGGGCCAGTGAGGCGCCCCGCCCCCCTGCAGGTAAGGCCCCCACCCCCACTGACCTTCATGGATGTGGCCGAAGACGTGCAGCCGCGGCTGGACGCGCCTTTGCACCGTGTTGAGCAGCTCCACGCAGCCCACCCGCTGCATCTTCTTGGGGACCCAGTCCAGGAAGCCTGGCAGGGGAGACAGCAGGAGGGCGATGACGGGGCCCAGGCCGCAGCTCTGCAATCTCAGAGACACAGTGGCCCTGGACCCACCCTGCCCTGCTCTCCCCACCCTGCCCTGCCTCAGCCTCCGGGAGGGAAGCCTGGCTCCAGCTTGCACTGCCTGGGGCCTTGCAGCCTCATCCTCCCCTGCTTCCCCTTCTCCTCCCCTGCAGGGCGGCACGGAGAGCCCACGTATAAAAGCCCGAGTAGACCAGGCATGATGGGGAGGGAGCAGTCTCAACAGCTGCGAGCCCCCCAGACCATTCATGCTCAACGTGGTCTCAAGACTGGCATCCACCCATTGCAGAGAGAAGCAAACTGAGGCCGGAGAGGGACAGCGGAGGCCCAAGGCCACCCCAGCAGGTGGCAGCAGAGCAGACCACGGGAGCAGGATTTCCATGTTGGAAACTTTCTAAACACACATCACAAAATCATGACAATGAACTTCTTCATCCACTGCAGCCTCGAGCACGTGGGCCACGTCTGGGTCTGCTCACACCGCCAGCCTCCCGGAGCCATCCCATATGGTGGCTTATTCTCCTCACATGGCTACACAAACCACAGGAGAATGACTGATTACTCCAAGCAGACAACTACGGTTCATCTCAGCCCCTCTCTGCTCAGGCGGGAGAAACAGGTTTCTACAACCGCTGGGAAGGGGAAGAGGAATCCTGCCACTCAAAGAATCTGACAGGCTGCAATGGACCTGACTTAGAGCTGAGAGAGAGAAAGAAGGAGGGAGAGAGGGAGAGAAACAAGAAGGAAGAGGAGGAAGAAGAGGGGAGTGGCGGGGAGTAGGCAGGGGACGGGCTTGGAGCAGACACTTGGGCTTAAGTCCCAGGCTCTGCTACCTACTGGCTGTGTGACCTTGGACAAGTCACTTAACCTCTCTGTGCCACATTCAACAATTCATCCAGCAACGGGCTGGGCTGAGCACACAGGTGTCCCTGAAACAGGAGCTGTGTGTTGTGTGTGAAGCAGGCGTGGTGAGGCATCCAGAGAGCGGGAACCCAGAAGATGCTGTTGGAGGAGTGGAAGGAGGGGTAGAAAGGGGGGAAGGAGAAGAGGGAGAGAGGGAGGGAGGGAGGAAGGAAGCAAAAAAACCTGCCTCAGAGCCTCACTAGAAGCCACGTGTCACGCCTAAACCACGTCAGGGCCCTGGGCCTCGGGGCTCCCTCCGTTTGGAAATGGGGGTAAGAAAGCCTTCATTTCAGCCCTTTGTGAGGGTGGAGGGAGGCGCCAAGGGCTCTGGCTGGGCGTCTGGCACACAGCAGGTGCTCAGGGCAGCTTCTCCCTGAACAGGTATCTGAGCGAATGACTCTGGAGCTGCACTGGGCCTCACCTGACAGCCCTTCCCACCTGGGACGCCCTGCCCGCACCCACCTCCCTCCCTGCCTCTCCCAGACCCGAAGCTGAGACCACCCTTTCTGTCAGCCTCTGCAGGCCCCCTCTGACGATCTCTGTCGCAGGCTTCCCTCATCCTTGACCGTGTCCCACTGGGCTTGGCCGTTCGGTGTCCCTCTGCCCGGCATCTTGGAGCCTTCAAGGCAAGCACTGCATCGGGTTGGCTCCAGGTCCTGCATGGCCCGGCCCAGCCCAGCCCCAAACACCAAGGGAGTGATGACAGGTCTGGTGGAGGCACTGGTGGGGGGAGAGGCCGGTCTGGGCAGGACTGCTGGGAGTTGGGCTTCATTCTAAGGACTGAGGGAGCCACGGAGGGTTATAGAGGGATGGCATGGCACAACGGACCATTCAGAGAATTCCCTCCTACTGACGTGAGGAGAGTGGACTGGGTGGGGCAAGACTCAGAGCTGGGGGACCAGTGAGGAGACCACGTTGGTCATCAAAGAGACACAAGACACTGGCACGGACGAGGTGGGGACAGCCGTGGTGGAGAGGAGAGAAAGGAGCCGGAATGCAGTTTGGGGGTAGAATCAAAGGGACGAGCTGAGGGACAGGAAGCAGGGTGTGAGGAAAGTGGGGGGGGACTGAGAAAGGGGCCTGGGTGGCAGACGGCAGGCTAACGCCGAGACCAGGCGAGCAGTGACATCAGCTTGGCCAGAGTGGGGCCGAGGGGCCGGGGAGGAAAGCTGCTGGCGGTGGAACCACAGGCCCTGGGGACTGTGGGATGCGTGGTCTGATGGGGCGGGGGGGTGCACGGGATGGGGCCCGGTGAGGTGGGGGGGTGCACGGG
>NW_020837952.1:58556295-58563186 GCF_003676395.1 Aethalodelphis obliquidens | reverse complement strand
AGGCTCAGCGGCCATGGCTCATGGGCCCAGCTGCTCCGCGGCATGTGGGATCTTCCCGGACCTGGGCATGAACCCATGTCCCCTGCATCGGCAGGCGGACTCTCAACCACCATGCTACCAGGGAAGCCCTGCAAGTTCATTTTTTTAATGGCTGTAAATAAAGTATTTCAGTTCAATCAGCTCTCAGGAGCGGTATCGTTTCTTGTGTTGTCGGACTGCGAAACTAAACTATCCATGCAGTAGCCTGAGCCTCGCCTGGCGGTCTCTGGGCCCATCCTCAGAGGCGTCTGTGTGCGCAGTTGGTAGAAAGAGTAAGAAGTGCCGCTGGAGCTGCTCTCTTGCTGACCTGAGTGTCTGGCCAGCCCTCCCCTGAGCTGAGCTGGTACTGGAAGGGCTTCTGCGGGTCTGAGAAGCTTGGAGTCCTGGCTTCCTTATTCCATTAGTGCTTCCAGGGCCCGGCTGTTAAAAGTGCACACTTTTAATGGAGGATAGACCCAATCGTACGTCAAGTACCCCAAGAAGGAAAACTTCCCCATCTCATACCATCCCTATCCATTCATCTCCAGAAGACTCTGTTACCACAGTTCTACTGATTTTAAACAGATCTATTGTTTTCCTCCAAAATTTATACTTGAAAGAGTATATTATATTTTCCAAGTAATAAAGTGGGTATGTTACCATTACCTGATCTGTAGGAATAATAGTAAAGAAAACCAACTGCCAGATGAAAACAAAACAGAAATCCTGCTTGACTCACAGCAAAAGCAAGATGATTTTTTCCTAGTAAGAAATTCTGTCGTCATTCCCTTTTACTACAGAGAAATGTATTTATATCATTATGGAATTTATACAGTGCCTTTCTTACAAGGAATTCGTGACGTTTTACACAATTTTATAAAATGGATGATAGCTTAGAAATCCTGATAAGGTAGGTATATCATTTTTCAAGGCCCTGAAATTTTGTTGCTATTTTACTAATATGATAATTTACTCTTGTAATTGTTAATATAGGCCTGGTTTTCTTTATGAAAAATTAAGTATTTATAGCATTTTTGGAAATCTGAGAGTGAGAGACAGCGTTTTATTCGTCATTTCTCACCTGGGTGCATTATTTGTCACAAATATTTGAGAGATAGGCGATGAGTATCCGGCTGGTGGTGCAGAGGAAACTATTGGCTGAGAAATGACAACTCCAATTTTTTTTTTTCTTTTTTTTTTTTAGTTTTTATCGGAGTGTAGTTGGTTTACAATGTTGTGTTAGTTTTAGGTGTACAGCAAAGTGAATCAGTTATACATATACATCTATCCACTCTTGTTTAGATTCTTTTCCCATATAGGCCATTACAGAGTATTGAGTAGAGTTCCCTGTGCTCTACAGTAGGTCCTTATTCGTTATCTATTTTATATATAGTACTGTGTATACGTCAATCCCAGTCTCCCAGTTTATCCCTCCCTGCTCCTTAACCCCTGGTAACCGTAAGTTTGTTTTCTACATCTGTAACTCTATTTCTGTTTTGTAGATAAGTTCATTTGTACCCTTTTTTTAGATTCCACGTATAAGCTATATCATATGATATTTGTCTTTCTCTGTCTGACTTACTTCACTCAGTATGACAATTTCTAGCTCCATCCATGTTGCTGCAAATGGCATTATTTTGTTCTTTTTTATGGCTGAATAGTATTCCATTGTGTGTGTGTGTGTGTGTGTGTGTGTGTGTGTGTGTGTGTGTGTGTGTATATATATACATCTTCTCTATCTATTCCTCTGTTGATGGACATTTAGGTTGCTTCCATGCCCTGGCTATTGTAAATAGTGCTTCAATGAACGTTGGGGTGCATGTATCTTTTCAAATTATGGTTTTCTCCAAATATATGCCCAGAAGTGGTATTACTGGAGATAACTCCATTTTAAATGCTCTCAGAGCCTGATTACATAAAGAGACCCTACAGGAAATTTTCTTGTAAACTGAAGAACCCTTTTGCAGTGAAGTAATCCCTTCTTAATTTATCTATTTGTTAAGTCAAATTTGTATATATATATATATATTTTTTTTTTTTTTTTTTTTGCGGTATGTGGGCATCTCACTGCTGTGGCCTCTCCCGTTGCGGAGCATAGGCTCCGGACGCGCAGGCTCAGCGGCCATGGCTCACGGGCCCATCTGCTCTGCGGCATGTGGGATCTTCCTGGACCAGGGCACGAACCCGTGTCCCCTGCATTGGCAGGTGGACTCTCAACCACTGCGCCACCAGGGAAGCCCTTGTATATATTTTTTATCTTAAACCAGAGCAGACCAACGAGACTAACCTTGTACTTTTGATATGTAATGTTGAAGTATAGTAAAATATTGGTCCAAGTAAGAAATTCTGCTTTTTACTATCCTTTAGAGAGATAATTTCAGTATACATCATGTTATGACATGATAATAAGTGATATAAACTAGAACAGCAATGTAAGTCCAGCAGCAACCAAAAAGTATCTGTAAACTCATTCAGAGTTTCTTGAGCATCTACTCAAAAAAGACCTTTACCCCCCAAAAAATGCCAACTTGCCTTCATAATCGTTAATTATGGAAAGCAGCATGAAGCTACAAGTAGAGTGATATGTTTAATGTTCTTCGTAGTTTAACTCAAGAACAAGAATTAAAGCTAAGTTAAGGAGCATTTGGTTTTTCTGGCAGTGTGTCGTCATTACGATTAGCCTATAAAGATCTTAATATTCAGATGAAGAAAGATGAAAAGATGAACATGAGTGGCAAAAAGAAGGTGGAATCAGAGAGACTTGGCATGGGATTTGGAAACTGCAGAAGGTATGTAAGACTCTGCTTTCTTGGATTTCAGAATTTAAACTAGTTTGCTAATCATGAACGGATTTTCCTTGTTAATTTCAACTTCAGAACTGTTTTCTCATTACTCACTTTCTTCAATTGTTTTGCTTTGCTCTAATACAGTCCGCCCGCAGCCCTCTGTACCCACAGGTTCTGCATTTGCAGATTCAACCAACTGGGGATTGAAAATGTTTGGGGGGGGGGATTCCAGAAAGTTCTAAAAAGCAAAACTTGAATTTGCTGCATATACCACTCTTAGGGGCAACTATTTACATAGTATTTACATTGTATTTGCAATTATTTACGTCGCATTTACATTGTCTTAGGTGTTATTAGTAATCTAGAGATGATTTAAAGTACAAAGGAATACTGTGGATTTTTTTTATCTGCTGGGGTCCTGGAAGCAATCCCCCTCAGAAGCCGAGGGACAGCGGTGTTCACTATAGCATGAAAAATTCCAAATTTGATTCTTAGGTAAAAGGAAATCGGTCTGACTTGTCATTAAGTGGATGCCATAAACATAACTGATATATGTGACTGTATTTTGTATAATTAGTTACAGGCCTCACTAAAGTCCAGTATTTTTCAATGCTTACACCAAAACAATATTTTTTTATTGCTCATGTTTTTAACCCCACTAGTAAGTATATTTTTATTGAGAGTGTAAATTAAAACATTCATGGGAATTCCCTGGCGGTCCAGAGGTTAGGACTCCACACTTCCGCTGCTGGGGGCCCGCGGTTCGATCCCCGGTTAGGGAACTAAGATCCCAGAAGCTGCGCGACGAGGCCAAAAAAAAAAAAAAAGATTCGTTCTTTGGTGAACACGCAAGTGTCCTCGTGAACTAATATTATTCTTTTCTATTTTATTCTCTATTTTCTCCAGTGGTATTTCACATTCAGTGACTTCAGATTTGCAGACCATTGAACAGGAAACGCCAATCCCAGCGAAACCAAGAAAAAAGTATAGCGACGACAGTGATGACTTGCATTTTACTTCCAGCTCAAGGTAAACTGGTAGAAATCATCTTTAAAGTGTCTTTCTGAAAAGCAGTGATCACTATGGACTCACGAGTTTATTTGCGTTAGGAACAAACACAAATCAGTGTACTTCATTGTTTTTAAAAGCTTTGGCTGGAGTCAAGGACGTCCTTTGGAAAAAAATCGGGGTAACCCCCTTTAGTGGATGATGTTTGCTAATACTGAAATGTTTGATAATAAAATCTGCACCCCGGAGTTAAAATTAGAGGTGGGAAAGTTGTATTTATCTAAAATGTGAAATTGGAGAAATATGCAGTATCCCAAAGGTGTATGTTAAGCTGTTCAGTCTTATTCCAACAGTTGGAATATTTCACAGCTGCGCCTTCAGCAGCTTCTTTTGTTTTCAGGATACCAGCTTCTGGAGTCTCCAGTTGGCAGGATAGACTATTAAATAAACGCTCTTTGTGTGTGCATTTTTATGAATGTAAAACACTGTTGCTTTCAGAGGGGCGTCCCGGGATAAAGCCTAGGCCCCGTCCTTCAGCGCTCCCCATCCGACGGGGACAAGTTGCCTAACTCCAGCGTGAAGCTGACCATGGAGAGGCCGTGGTTCAGGTTCAAGCCACTGCAGAGGCCGAAAACAAGTTTAACTTGAATTGACTCACTCTGTGCGGTTCCTCCCAGAACCTGATCAGCACAGGGCGGCCTGCTTCACAGGCACCAAGTAAACTTGGGGTGTCAGGAGGTGGGCACCAGCTGGGAAGCTGGGCGACCTGGACTCGAACCCTGGCCCTGCCACTCACTGACTGTGTGATCTGGGCTGAGCTCTGTAACCTCCCTGTGCTACAGCTTCTTCATCTGTAAGTTAGGGACACCAGCAGTGCCAACCTTTCAGGGTGTGCAAGGGTTAAATGAGTTAATACAGAGCACTGGGAATAGTGCTGTCATGTTTAGCTGCTATTATTATACAGAAACGCAGCTCAGGAGATGTGTGACTCAGTCTAAACGTTTAATTGCTATTGTTAGATACTTAAATTAACCTCATTGAGGGCCACCTTCAAGTTTGGAGTTCGGGGAAATTGAATGGGCGGTCCTTACAAGGAGACGCCATCACTCACTCACATCTCAAAGGGCATTACTGTTGTCTGGCAATTACACAGGCTTGAAGCGTTTTCATATACATAACAGATATAAATATACGCTAACTAATTAGAATCTAATCCTGAAATTCTGCAGTCTCCTGTCAAAGTTCACAGGTAAGGAGTTGTAATACGGAGAACTACCTTTAAATCAGTCTGCTAGCCTAGCTTCACATTACTTCAAGTCCAGATATTTAACCCCCAGAAAAGTTAGTAGTTTAGAGGTGTTCCCTGGCAGTGCTTTCAGAGACAGGGTGGTTTGATGTTTGCTGCTTGTGAGTAACCTGTATAACATACTGGGTTTCAGGTTACTGAGAGGTAACTTCCAAATCATGCCTTTTAAAGTATTTAAATACATTTTCTACAGGCTAAAATTAAATGTCTAACTTGATTTGAAGGCTGCATGTGTGTCGGATGTGCACACTAGATGAGAGGAGGATGTGTCCGGGTCAAGCAAACTCCCAGTGGTGCAGGGCCTACACTCGCCTGCTTGGCTTCTCCACAAAGCCTTTTTGATTATTTCACTTCTCATCACAACTCCCATGCAGAGGAGAGCATAGGCAAGTAAAGGAAGTAGGTTTCCAGCTCCATGAGTGGTGCCGCTTGGTCACAGGGTTGGAAGGAGAGGTGGCTGCGGGTGAGGACGGGCCCTGGGGGGCAGCTGGGGAGCCTTGCTCCTGGGGGGCTTCCTCTGCCCATTGGGAGCTTTAGGAATCCTGTTGGCCTCCCTCTCCAAAAGCTTAGTCAAAAGACTTAGCCCTAAAGGCCTTCGTTGCTATGGAACAATTATTTATGGTTTGAAACCGGGGAGCAGATGGCGTTTTTGTGTTGGCCGCACTTACTGGATTCCTGCCAGAGACCTTGGTGTGGTGTTTACCATCACCTGCAGGTCGTCTAATGGGAGCGTAAGCGCCTCTGCTGGTCCTCCTTATGGTAGCTACTACTGGTAGAACAACACTTACTTTGGCAAATGAAGTCAAATAAACACGGACTCTCGGAAAGCAGGCGTATTCCATGAAGAGCTCTCATTGCTTCCAAATAATTCATTAGCCCATTAGAGCTTGAATATTATGAATTATGAAAGAGTACTGTTTCTATTAAAAATAAGACCAGCCATATCTTGGGGATTTGTTTTTTTGTTTGTTTTTTTGAGTTCCATTGTTTCCAGGATATAAACAATGTAATTATATATTGAGTACCAAATAATGAAACTAGAACAACTTGTTCAGCCTTATAAAGCCAGTGTGGCCTTCAGTGGAACAGACAGTTGTCTATAGCTGTAAATCAGATATGTGCTATTAGGGTGCTCTTATCAAGGGATTGTAAGGAATGTTTTCAGGTTGGGTGAAGACAGACTGGGAGGGTGAAAATAAAAATGAAATGTATTAAGAACAAGGATCTAGAAATCAAAACATTAGAAAGTCAATAAAGATTTGGAGATCCGGGGCAGCTGTTGTGTTTCCGAGGAAAGACAGGTGCCCCACAGCCATTGGTGGATGCCCGTCCTCCACCGCATCCTCCCTGGTGCATCGGGGGGCCCTCCCGCACTGCGTACACCATGTCGGAGCACAGGGAGCCTCGCTGGTGAGTGGTGGGAAGGGCACCCTCCCCGCCGCAGTGCAGAGAATACGACGTAATGGGCTCCTGCTCATCAGTAGGACCCTAGCAGAATGGCTTTCTCTCTCCTGATTTTTTAATTGTCCAGTCATTAAAAAAAAAAAAAATATCCGATGGCCCTACATTCCAGGATAAGCACTTTGGCTTATCGGAATGAAGAATATTCCCTTAGAGTGATACTAAATTCAAAAAGTCCTGAGTACCAGTGCCTCAGAGTTGTGAAGGGCCTGGAAGTTCCACCCACCTCCATCCAGTGCTCACCCCCACCCCACCACAGAGCCCTCCAGGAGACAACGCAGCCCCTTAGCACTCCTTCCCCTCCCCTCCCTT